>NC_090260.1:17783403-17838403 GCF_037325665.1 Littorina saxatilis | reverse complement strand
TTAATTCACGTCACACAAAACTGCATCATGGAAGAAAATTACTTGAGCAGAAAATGTATACATTGTGAACATGTACAAGGGAACAGTTAATTCTCTTCACACAAGACTAGTCATTATTGAAGAAAATTACTTGAGCAGAAATACATTCTCTATGCGCTTCAGTGTGTACAAATTTAAATGCCTTTCATTCAAGCTCCAGACCTTACAATTGCAAGTTTCAGAATGTCAAGATGAATACAAGTTTGTTTTACGACAGCTCCTTTCTTCATTTTGACCATCAAGTTTTCTACTAAGGCCAAAAAAATAAAAATAGTCAGTTTACGGTATCCCGACCGACCCTATTTTTTCGCGCGACCCTTGACTTTTTTTGGCATTTGGGAGAAGAAAAAAATAAAAATAAATTGGGGGGGGGGGGGGGGGGGGGAAGGTATTTTTTGGGCAAAATAACTTATATAAATGTTTTTTTGGAGAAAAAAAAAAAATCCTGACCTACCGACTATTCTTTTGGCCTATGTTACCGTAAACAGACTATTTTTTGTTGTTGGCCTAAACAGACAAAGTCTTAACAGTTGGACCTATAATATTTTCAAGACAATGTTCGGAAACAACTGTCGTGTTTGTATGGGTTCTGAAAGAGTGAGACTACCCTTGCTTTTCCGCTGACAAAAAATTCACATGTATGCTTCCCGTACACATGTTCGAAACATACCCCTCGCTAGTGAGAAATGACTTGACTATAATATCACGTGACGTTACTCTTTGTCCCCGAAAAAGCAAGGTTACTGAACTGATCACTCTCTCACAACCCATGCAAACCCAACGGAGTTATTTCCGAACATTATCTATTGAAAACGTGTATAGGTCCAACCGTTCCGACTTCTGTTTATTTCCGGAATTAGTCTATTCAGGTCCAGCTGACCCATTGTCACCTGAGAAGCACATTGATACACACACACACACACACAAAGAGCGTACATGGGATTCATGAAGACACACACACAAAGAGTGTACCTGGGATTCATGAAGACACACACACACAAAGAGTACCTGGGATTCATGATGACACACACAACAAGAGCGTACCTGGGATTCATGACCGGCGTGGGGAACATCAGGAGCACCACAGAGGCACGGGACCCAGTCTTATAATGTACCGGCTGCCGGAAATACTGCACACACAAAACACAACACCTCATATCAATACCAGGTCAAATATATTAAAGAATGCAGTGCCCAAGTCACAGAGTGGCAAGCCAAGATTCGTCTTTTTGTAGCAGATTACGATATAAACAGCAAGGAGCTTCCCACGACTCTCACAGATGCCTACACATACCTTTATTGTTGCCAGCCTAACGAAACTTTTTGCGGGATTGTCAGTTCACATCTCCCGCCAAATTGTACACTTGATGTGATTGTGAGCCTGGTTGAGGGCGACTAAGACCTAACATAGACAGGGAATCGAGAGGAGGGTGGTGGTGTATCACTGTATATGTGTGTGTGTGTGTGTGTGTGTGTGTGTGTGTGTGTGTGTGTGTGTGTGTGTGTGTGTGTGTGTGTGTGTGTGTGTGTGTGTGTGTGTGTGTGTGTGTGTGTGTGTGTGTGTGTGTGTGTGTATGGATGCATTTGTGTGTGAAGAGCGATTCAGAGAAAACTACTGGACCGATCTTCGTGAAATTTTTACATGAGAGTTCCTGGGTATGATATCCCCAGAGTTTTTCTCTCTCAGTTTTTCGATAAATGTCTTTTGATGAAGTTAGGTAAGGACTGCTTTCGCACGCTACGCGGAGACGAGCGTGACCCGTCTCAATCTTTGGGTGTGGTTAGTCGAGACTATCTTAATATAGTCTCGGGATGATAGTTTTTGTGTGTTATTATCTGTTACTTTGATGCCGACAGCTTGACTAAAGGCCCGTCCAGACACTCCCGGCCGACCCTGTCCACATTTGACTTATGCTCAAAACGGCGCCGTTGGGCGCACCGCAGCGTGCAATGATCGCGAAGCGTTATTTGCAGAAGAATAGCGCGTGTTCTAATTTCTATGACACAGACATAGAACGACGGAAATTTGACCAATCAGAGCAAACCAGAGCGATGACGTCAGCTGCTCGCGGCGCGGCAGTCGAATGCAACTGAACCTTCTTGTCAGGTGACCCGCTCACTGATACCGCGTTGTGAAAAAAATCGTCGATGTGTGGCCACTCGGCAAATCCCGCGCGACGCACAAAACGGCCTGCGGCGCATAGAGCGTAAAACGGCGGCCAAGTCTGGACAGGGCTTTAATGTTTTTATATCGCTTCATGCGACATTTTATTGTTGCTGGAAGGCAAGAACTATTGAGGTGAATTTTTATTTTACAAAAAAACACATGCAACCACTGCCTAGCACATGAACTCCACTACAACTGCAGTGAAACTAAAACTAGTATCCGCAGTACTTATTGTTCCTGGTCTATGAAGGATAGGGATGGAGCCAGAAACACAGGAAATGAATTAAACTGATAAAAATAGAGACAAACATCTTTAAGTATCTATGGAAACAAGTTCATAGCCACTAAGTCTTCATACTAGACAGGGGTAAAAATTAAAGGTTAGCTTGGCAGACTGCCCCCCCCCCCCCCCCCCCCCCTTTCAAACGAGATGTTTCAGTCAGGTACTTCTTCGTGTTTCACATTCACAGGACACGAAGGCTTATTTATGCAGATCCGTGAACAAATCCCATCCCTGTAAAACTGCACGTATAGACAATTGTTACTGTCAGATGTCATGAACAAATCTACTGAAGAACCAACACAGTCGCATTACAGTAACCCCAAACCAATCATTATACTATGCACACTGCACAAGCACATTACTACTTCACCCCTCATTGGCTGCAACGTGAGCTAATCAGCTATGCAGATCCAATGCCATGTACTTGTACAGCCGCACTTGTAATATGAGGCTCCTCTAATGAGAGAGCACCTCCCTTGAAAGCACACCTTACGTTGTCCCTAAATTGTTTTGTATTTCTACAAAATGATATTACCTGTCATAGCAAGCCACCTGCCTTTTGGACACTTTGGGCTGGGTGTTCCTTCAACCCAGGTAGCCCTGTATAGGTTTTCTTTCTTGTCAACAACAAGACATACACTTGGGTCAGGTCAGGTCAGGTCAGGTCAGGGACCATCCTGACACAGCCCTTAACTCTAGCTGCCAGTGTGCCACACTGCTTTGTGCACCAGGAAGTTTGTGTAGCAGTCATACAACTCACAAGCTTCACAATGGGAACACACAGGCTATAATTAGAAACCTTATACAGTGGTACCTGAAATGTGTGGCCCCTCCGATGAGGACACCTCCCTTAACAAGACGCTTTCTGTTGTCCCTTTGTCTACTATCTCTACCAAAGTATACCTGTCATGACAGGCCACCTGCAATGTAGGGACACTTTTGGTTGGTCCCAAGGGTGTCCTTTCATCACAGGTACTTTCTTTATTTGGTGTTTAACGTCGTTTTCAACCACGAAGGTTATATCCCGACCGGGAAAGGGGGGAGATGGGATAGAGCCACTTGTCAATTGTTTCTTGTTCACAAAAGCACTCATCAAAAATTTGCTCCAGGGGCTTGCAACGTAGTACAATGTATTACCTTACTGGGAGAATGCAAGTTTCCAGTACAAAGGACTTAGCATTTCTTACATACTGCTTGACTAAAATCTTTACAAAAATTGACTATATTCTATACAAGAAACACTTAACAAGGGTAAAAAGAGAAACAGAATCCGTTAGTCGCCTCTTACGACATGCTGGGGAGCATCGGGTAAATTCTTCCCCCTAACCCGCAGGGGGTATCGCAGGTACTACTGTACCACATTTATCTACATTTGAAGTTGTGTACCCTCCGAGCAAAACAAAGCAAAATCTATTTTATACTACTACTTATAACACCTGCTTGATATGTTTTTGTTTCACTTTCACATTAATTAAAAGACAGCTCTTTTTTTCCCAGTCATATATATAACAAGAAGAGCAAACGCTCGATCGAGTCACTTTCGCAGTTCTGAATATTATATGAGGCATCAGATGGACAGGAAGAAATTGCTATTCACAACACAATACAGATGTAAATAATTTGATGTAAAGAATAATCCTATAAAGTTTGAATCAAATCCGATGAATAGTTTCAGAGATATGATATTTCAATTTTTTTCCTTCAAGACATACCTGTGACCTTGAAAAAGGTCAAAGGTCACCAAAGCAGACGTCAAAGTGTAGAGGTCACTGGGAGTCACGTTCACATAAAATTTGAGCCCGGTCACTTTTATAGTTTCCGAGAAAAGCCCAACGTTAAGCTGTGTGTTGCCGAACAGAAAAGGCTAGTTATCTCCCTTGTTTTTCTGATAACGTTCGTAAAAGGCTACAGATGTAAATACTTTGATGTAAAGAATAATCCTACAAAGTTTCAATCACATCCGATGAACTTTGTCAAAGATATAAAATGTCTAATTTTTCCTTTGACGCTGACCTGTGACCTTGAAAAAGGTCAAAGGTCAACGAAACCATCGTTAAAGTGTAGAGGTCATTGGAGGTCACGACTAAACAAAATATGAGCCGGATAGCTTTGATAGTTTCCGAGAAAAGTCCAACGTTAAGGTGGTGTCTACGGACGGCCGGCCGGCCAGCCGGACAGACTAACACTGACCGATTACATAGAGTCACTTTTTCTCAAGTGACTCAATAATATATATATAGAAAGATGCCCTCTTTAAAATTAAAAAGTGTGGTTTTGTACATTGTATTTGTGGCCACTGGGTCAGGGTAACATTGCACTTCGTGTAAAGTTGTTTTCCAAGTTTACCCGGCTGCCAAAAAGAAAGGCGCACTTTCATAAAAATGAACTGTACTGCCACGCTTATTTGTAGAGAGCTGTATTCCACTAGCTCAGCTCATACAAGTGTGACAGTAAATGTAGCTTAAAATAAACCCCGCCTTGGCACACACGCAGTTATTTATTTATTTACGAGGATTTATATCGCGCACGTATCTCACCACACAAGGCGACTCAAGGCGCATGTTACCTATTAATGCCGTGTGAGATGGAATTTTTTACACAATATATCACGCATTCACATCGGCCAGTAGATCTACTGCCTTTAGGCGCTGCATCCACCTTTCACGGCCTATTATTCCAGGTCACACGGGTATTTTGGTGGACATTTTTATCTACGCCTATACAATTTTGCCAGGAAAGACCCTTTTGTCAATCGTGGGATCTTTAACGTGCATTCCCCAATGTAGTGTACACCAATTGCCACCAACACCTGAATTCTTCATACATGTATTTACAAACGATTTTTCTTAAAACTACAGTGGAAAAAAAACTTTTAAGACCTAAAAAAATCCAAGAAAATCGGGTCTTAAAATGGGGGTACCTTTACTGAGATGGGCAATGAACAGAAAAAAAACAAAAAACAACAAGTCGCGTAAGGCGAAAATACAATATTTAGTCAAGTAGCTGTCGAACTCACAGAATGAAACTGAACGCAATGCCATTTTTCAGCAAGACCGTATACTCGTGGCATCGTCAGTCCACCGCTCATGGCAAAGGCAGTGAAATTGACAAGAAGAGCGGGGTAGTAGTTGCGCTAAGAAGGATAGCACGCGTTTCTGTACCTCTCTTTGTTTTAACTTTCTGAGCGTGTTTTTAATCCAAACATATCATATCTATATGTTTTTGGAATCAGGAACCGACAAGGAATAAGATGAAAGTGTTTTTAAATTGATTTCGACAATTTAATTTTGATAATAATTTTTATATATTTAATTTTCAGAGCTTGTTTTTAATCCGAATATAACATATTTATATGTTTTTGGAATCAGCAAATGATGGAGAATAAGATAAACGTAAATTTGGATCGTTTTATACATTTTTATTTTTTTTTACAATTTTCAGATTTTTAATGACCAAAGTCATTAATTAATTTTTAAGCCACCAAGCTGAAATGCAATACCGAAGTCCGGGCTTCGTCGAAGATTACTTGACCAAAATGTCAACCAATTTGGTTGAAAAATGAGGGCGTGACAGTGCCGCCTCAACTTTCACGAAAAGCCGGATATGACGTCATCAAAGACATTTATCAAAAAAATGAAAAAAATGTTCGGGGATTTCATACCCAGGAACTCTCATGTCAAATTTCATAAAGATCGGTCCAGTAGTTTAGTCTGAATCGCTCTACACACACACACACACACACACGCACAGACACACATACACCACGACCCTCGTTTCGATTCCCCCTCGATGTTAAAATATTTAGTCAAAACTTGACTAAATATAACAAGTCGCGTAAGGCGAAAATACAATATTTAGTCAAGTAGCTGTCGAACTCACAGAATGAAACTGAACGCAACGCAACGAAGCAAGACCGTATACTCGTAGCATCGTCACTCCACCGCCCGTGGCAAAGGCAGTGCACGTGGAATTGACAAGAAGAGCGGGGTATTCGTTGCGCTGAGAAGGATAGCACGCTTTACTGTACCTCTCTTCGTTTTAACTTTCTGAGCGTGTTTTTAATCCAAACATATCATATCTATATATTTTTGGAATCAGGAACCGACAAGGAATAAGATGAAAGTGTTTTTAAATTGATTTCGAAAAAAAAAATTTGATAATAATTTTTATATATTTAATTTTCAGAGCTTGTTTTTAATCCGAATATAACATATTTATATGTTTTTGGAATCAGCAAATGATGGAGAATAAGATAAACGTAAATTTGGATCGTTTTATAAATTTTTATTTTTTTTTACAATTTTCAGATTTTTAATGACCAAAGTCATCAATTAATTTTTAAGCCACCAAGCTGAAATGCAATACCGAACCCCGGGCTTCGTCGAAGAGTACTTGACCAAAATTTCAACCAATTTGGTTGAAAAATGAGGGCGTGACAGTGCCGCCTCAACTTTCACGAAAAGCCGGATATGACGTCATCAAAGACATTTATCAAAAAAATTAAAAAAAACGTCTGGGGATATCATATCCAGGAACTTTGTTTGTTTGTTTATTTGTTGCTTAACGTCCAGCCGACTACGCAGAGCCATATCAGGACGAGGAAGGGGGGGATGAAGGGGGCCACTTGTCAAGCGATTCCTGTTTACAAATGCACTAACCCATTACTTGTGTCCCAGCAGGCTTTAGTAAAACTAAATTAATACCTACTGGAAGATTACCAGTTTCCAGTATGTTAAAATAGGCTTAACCTATCTACTGCTGGACTTACATCAGAACACTAACAGATTAAACTATACATGAATCGCGAGACAAGCGGCAAGAGAAGAGATTTTTGGAAAAAATACAGGTGAATGAGCAAGAAGGCAGAAAAAAGAAAAGAATTCATGAAGAAAAAGAGAGCATGACAGGAAAGACAAACCAAAAATCTACCTAACAGCAAACTAGAAAGCTCCTGCGGTTCCAAAAACAGGAGGGGCCTTTAATTTCATAACCGCAGTGCCCCACTGCGGGGATCCAGGAACTCTCATGAAAAATTTCATCAAGATCGGTCCAGTACCTCCATTTACTCTGAATCGCTCTACACACACACAGACACACACACACACGCACACACACACGCACATACACCACGACCCTCGTTTCGATTCCCCCTCGATGTTAAAATATTTAGTCAAAACTTGACTAAATATAAAAACCAAGGTCTTAAAAAGGAGAGACAGGTTTTAATTAATTGGGGGGTCTTAGAAGTGGCATTCCACTGTCCTAGTAATAGTATGCTTACACAAGTTAACAGAAAATGTACACATAGTCTCAGCACATACATGTATGAAAACCCAACTCTACCTGTCTTTGCGGCGTCGTCTCTGCCCCATAAAAAGTTCGTTCTTTGACACAACTAGGTGAAAAAAGGGTTTGGATCGAAGTAACGATGTGTGAACACTTTGGGAACCCAAAGGAAAACACAGCCTTTTATAAACTAACCCCTGTCTGTGTATATGCGCAGCAAACACAAATAGGGTCAACCCCTCCATAAAGCCATCAGCAGACCTGGAAACCCCCGTTTTGCACTTGGGGAGTATTCTCAAAGAAACTTGGCGTATTTTCAGGAAAATGAGTGTACTCCACACAGCATTCAAAAAACCAAAAATACTGGATCGACTCCGAGATGCACTTGTGAAGAAAAGTAGTCTCTGAATTTTGTTGATTGTATTTTTTTTCCACCCAACGTACTGATCATATTGTTTTTAGACAATCAAGCCTACAAAATACAGCGAAATTCCTCCGAGGTAGGAAAAACACCCCCGTTGGTCAAAGGGAAATAACCATTCTCACTGCCACCAACTGAGAAGGTTATTTCCCTTTGACCATTAATATCTCCCTCTATAAGTCCTTGTAGAATCTTAATCCACCAATAACTCCCTAACCGTGTGTTTGACTGGTCCCAATTTTGGTAAGGACCGTCTCAGGAATGTATAGAACCTGTTCACCAAGTTTGGTGACGATCGGTCCGTTCATTCTTGAGATCTATATGCGAACACAAACAAACAAACACATGGAGCGAATCCTAATCTTAATCCACCAATAACTCCCTAACCGTGTGTTTGACTGGTCCCAATTTTTGTAAGGACCGTCTCAGGAATGTATAGAACCTGTTCACCAAGTTTGGTGACGATCGGTCCGTTCATTCTTGAGATCTATATGCGAACACAAACAAACAAACACATGGAGCGAATCCTATACACACCCCTATACCGGGGGTGTAAATACAGGTTCCCAGGTCTGCATTAGCCTAAAAGTAAAACTAAGAAAAAAGGTCTTATTTTTGTGTATATATATGACTTCAATGCTGAATATAATACTGTGTGCACAACATTCTCCTCACGCTAACTGAATCTGTTAGTTCTTGGTACTATCATAGAAATTCCGAAGTGAAAAGAGTGACAATCTAAGCACTCTTTACTTATGTAGGGGCGAACAACACCAAAGCAACCATACATTAAATCTTAGGGCAAGCTTAAAGTATGTTTAGCCCTTGCAAAAGTATGCTGTATTCCTGAGACTTCATGTTGTTATTGCCACCATGAGTTTATCATGGGAAGAGACAGACATTTTTTTATTCTTTTTATAAAAAAACAACCACAACTGTTTAACTCAAAGTTTACAGGATTTTCCAAAAACTAGTAATTAGCCAAATGAAGTGTTGTCATTTCTTGTTGAGCGGCACACATGATTCTGATGAAGATGGACACTAAACTGTTCAAATCTTATACTGACTAGTAGTCCTGATTTTGACTTTAAAGTAACAAGACCTCTTCAGCTGGGGCTTAGAAATTGACTTCAATTTTTTTTTTAAATAATGAGGTACCTACAACAGACAACTTATGTCTGCTTGAGGAAATAGTTCTGTATGTTGCATGCAACTGACAAGCAGTATAATGAGCCTGCCCTGTCCCAATACCTGACAGCTTATGAAATATCAGCGACAAAAACACAGCTGTTGTCTGATAGCACAATAAATTCAGTATTGATCTGATCGGCACAGATGTACAACCACAACAATTTAGTTATAGTTATACGCAGTGTCTGGCAAAGCCATCATATCAAACTAAGATACCCCACATACGTTTATACCCTTGATAAAATACAGAAAACTGTACCAGCTTATCTGTACAATTGACAAAATTCGTACAGGTAAACACACTATCAGTAAGGTATCTAATCATAAATTTAAGCTTGAAGTTGAAGAGAGCTCATCCGTACATGGAGGTGACTCATCAATAAAGAAGACAGCCATTTCTGTTTGTACATGTCAACATGATATAATTCATGCATTCTCTCTCTCTCCGAGTCTCACCCCCTCTCCCCTTTACAGTACTTTCACATAAGTCATGACACCCTAACCAAACTTTGTTTTTTAAATCCCCAAACTATGAACACAGAGACGATAATCTTCCTTTCCGAGTAACTACATTCTAAATGTGGTCCTCAGAAACAAGCTCCACAGTTAAAACTGTAATTACAGCTCTCGACAATGTGCCTGTCTCATTGATTAGACTAAAGTTTAATTATCTCTGACATTGACAAAGCCTATTCAGATTGATGGGAGTTTGCGACCTTACAGGCAACAGAAGGCGTTCCTTATTTAGCAGGTTAACATGGAGCAGACCTGGGAACCCCTGTTTTGCATTTTGAGTATTCTCAAACAAACTTGGTGTATTTTCAGGAAAATGAGCGTACTCCACACAGCATTTGAACATGTATATATACATACATGATTCAAACATGCTTCACACGCATCCGTCACATCGTTAATTAGGCTTACCAATACATTTAAAATAAATGCTTCTTTCAATGTTTATTGACAAAACCTGTAATCATGTGTCAGATCGGCTTCGGGATGCGCTTGTGAACAAAAGTAGTCTGGGAATTTTTCTTGTATTTTTTCCCCACTAACTGTACTGATCGTATTCTAGACAATCATGCGTACAAAATACGGTGAAATCGTATGGGTTCCCAGGTCTGATGGAGTGATCATGGAGCAAAAAGACACCACTACAATGGTGTCACTATCAGCATCACAGTTTTCTTCATCAATAGCTGAACATAGAGCAAAAGTTCATGCCATGTCAAAACTGTGCATGGTATCATTATCAGTACAACTCTACATAGATCTTTTTCCTCTCTTGGTCTTGCTGGTCTCTTTTTATATTCAGCACATCAAGCTACCTACATATACCACTCTAGTCTAGTCATGAGTAAGAACCTATTTGAGCGTTGTTGATGCGTTAAGCTGCATGTTAAGCTGCCGTTATGCGCCATACATGGTCCAGCTCGTCCGACTTTGGGCTGTCCAGTCCAGTCTACCCGGCTATTTGGCCATAGCTGGCTGGTTTGTTTATCTGAGGTGACCTTCCCCAGGGCCAGAGCTTACAATAATGAGGCTGTAAGAACCTATGAAAGCAGCTTCTAATGAATAAGTTCTATACATTCCAGTCATCTTCTGAAACAACAGCACTGAGAAAAAGGCCACGACTTAGCATTTTGACTTTCCTTCAAGTTCAAAAGTTTCCTTTTACTTCAACAATTTCCAGGTTTATAACGCCACATTAAACTTTCTTGGGTAGTCATAAATATAATACATAATGTACCAACACATCTCAAGCCAATACTTCAACCATCACTATCAGCCTAAAAAGAAAATTCAAACACAACTCAAGCAATCCACGTTGAATTTACAGCCAACACTGAGTGTACACAGCTGTGCCCGATTCAGGGAGGGGCATAAGCACATACCTAAACTGCATGACAGTTCAATCACTCCTAATATATTCCTCTCCATCTGTCACTTGCAGTTGCAGGCATACATTAGAAGCTAATTTACTCTGTTAAGACTCTCGTGCTCTAGCCTGGGCCTGCACATCTGTCTAAGCATTGTTTCACAGAAACATCATCATCCTTGAGACGCCAATGTGTACTGATGTTGCCTCAAAGCCAAAGCTGAGAAAATCAACCAAGGAAAAAAAACAAAAAAAAACAAAAACAGCACAGCTTTTCTTCCCCTCAGTAAACTGGACTGGAGTGCCGATTGTCAGTGAGGTGACACGGGCTGAGACTGTACAAAGCTTGGGTCTTGCCAGGCAGGAGTAAACAAGACAACTCAAACACAGACAGGCCAGCAATGCAGTAGAATGACGCCATGAAGAGCAGGTGAGTTGCCAATGCATGTGTAAAAGAAAGATGGATGAAGAAGAAAAAGAAGAGGAGAATTTGGAAGAAAATACAAGCATGCAATGATCTCTTCTGCGCACAGAATTTACAGTTAAGCTACAAATTACGATACAATAAAGTCAAAGCTAATTTCTTACTTGTTAATTTTAGTATTACTGTATTGACTAATGTATTGTAAGTTGTAACTCGCAGTGAACAATATATCTGTCATCAAAAGGGTGCGATTTTGCCTGAACATAACAGAAACACTGTCCCTTGTCTTGGCAAACTCTACCTCAGACATTTCAGTGTCACAGGGAGGATAAACATAAACTGAGAAAGGCACATGCAGTTAGTCAAGATTTCAATTTAACTGTGCATATTGATTTGTAGAAAAGACAAATTCATTAGCTCATGCTCATTGGTGCACTAACTGACTAAGGTAATTGAACCAGGGGAAGTCATTAGTGAATTTAGTCTGCCAGTTAATTTAGAGTTATACCAGTTACTGTGATTCTCTGAAAGACTTTTTGCAAGGACTGAGGGGGATAAAAATTGAGGCTTTCCATTGAACTTGAAGTGAAGAAGAAAAATACAGAATAGCTTAATTTTAAAATAAAAGTTTATTTTCTTCATAAATCATTAAATGATTATCACTAATGTATTCGAATAACTGAATCACTGTTTCTGAATAATTCAATCAGTGAATCCGGAGGATTTTGAATCCAGTCTCACCTTCTAGTGCTACTGGTCTACTAGTACTAGTCAGTAAACAGTTAAAATCTGCAAGTAACAAGAAGAGCAAACGCTCGATCGAGTCACTTTCGCAGTTCTGAATATTATATGAGGCATCAGATGGACAGGAAGAAATTGCTATTCACAACACAATGCATACCTGAAGAATTCAAGACATACCTGTGACCTTGAAAAAGGTCAAAGGTCACCAAAGCAGACGTCAAAGTGTAGAGGTCACTGGGAGTCACGTTCACATAAAATTTGAGCCCGGTCACTTTTATAGTTTCCAAGAAAAGCCCAACGTTAAGTTGTGTGTTGCCGAACAGAAAAGGCTAGTTATCTCCCTTGTTTTTCTGATAACGTTCATAAAAGGCTACAGATGTAAATACTTTGATGTAAAGAATAATCCTACAAAGTTTCAATCACATCCGATGAACTTTGTCAAAGATATAAAATGTCTAATTTTTCCTTTGACGCTGACCTGTGACCTTGAAAAAGGTCAAAGGTCAACGAAACCATCGTTAAAGTGTAGAGGTCATTGGAGGTCACGACTAAACAAAATATGAGCCCGATCGCTTTGATAGTTTCCGAGAAAAGTCCAACGTTAAGGTGGTGTCTACGGACGGCCGGCCGGACGGCCGGCCGGCCGGCCGGACAGACTAACACTGACCGATTACATAGAGTCACTTTTTCTCAAGTGACTCAAAAACTAAAATTGACTCCTGCTTCTTCTTCTTCTTTGATATAGAACATTCAACACCATACTATTGTGATAAGGGTGAAGGGCGACTTAGTAGTACTCAGGGGAGGGACTCTCTTGTGATGAAAAAAGAGGAAATCCCTTTAATCTAGGGGGTCCGGGGGAATGCCCCCCCCCTCCCCCCCATTTATTTTAAATGGTACATTAAAATATGTGCAATCTGGTGCATTATGAGACTAACCGTTTGGATCAGCTTAAAAAGACATTCTCTTCACCCCTCCCCCCCCTCCAAAAAAAAAAAAACCCACACTTTCACGCAACAATGGTAACATTGTAATGGTGCATATTTAGGTAATGAACCATGTATCCATAATCCAATACTGGCAATAGTATGATCCAAGTGACGCCCCAATGCATTGAAGCTCAAAATGACTATTAGTTATCAGGAGTTTTCACCGTCAGCACAATTTAACTCTCAAGCCTCCAGTGCTCTGTTCCATCTTCACTTCTCTCCATATCATTCAGTCAACAAGTTATAGATACTGTGATAAATGGGACGCGGAAAAATAGATACTCCAGCGGAAATTCGTAAGTTGTGTCCGCGGATATCCGCGGAAAAGTTCCACCCCTGAGTACTAAATTTTTACTCTTAAGTGAAGCTAGTCTTACCGAGTTAGTCTTAGTGATAGTTCAGGGCCGGAATGTATCATGTATGTGTCGAGGATAGAGACTTTAGCCCGGGATAAACTATCCTCGAGCTAATTCAGCCCACTGTAAAAATATCCCAATTCAGGAGTCGAGGATAGCTCCATCCTCGCGCCAAAGTCGGTGTCAAACTATACCCTCATTTTGAAGCTGATAGGTCTTTTATTCCAGGATAGTTGAAAAACAACATGGCGGCAGTTGCACTTCAAGTGCAAAGAAACTGTATTTTCAGGTACAGGAGTAACCTGTAAAGATGTGTTTGATGTATATGAACTGTTAATTGTTTTTCGGTTTTGCTGCGGAAATTTGTGTGATCACTGACGGTGTTTAAAACGAATTTGAACTTCAAGTCGAAATGACAATCCACCCACCCCCTCCCTTTCCCTCCAACTTACTTCACTTGAACCCTAAAACAAATGTCCTTGTTGCGCAGCATTTCGCCTTACCTAATGTGAATTTGCACAGGAAAACAACAACGCAAAGAAAACAATGGCATGAGAACAAGACCGGAACCAAGTTCGAAGAAACATTTCGTCACGCTTTTTATGACGTCATTTAGAACAGAGCGACGGTCACCTTTCGAACACAGATTCCTGAATTTAGAACGGCCTTGACATTCTATCATGCGCAGAGATGCGGAAATGCCCATGCCAAAATTAGATCGAGGGGAATGCTCGGGTTAGTTATCTTTTCTGTAGTCTTCACTCATGCATTGCGTTAAAGTATTGATGCTATCCTGGGGATAGAAAGTCCGATTTTAAAGGCACAGTAAGCCTCCCGTAAACCATCACAGATATACTGTCAGGCTTTTACACACAGTACAAACACCCTTCCATTTGAACGCTCACCAAACGGGAACATCCCAGGTGCCCTGCGTAAAGAGCGAGCAATTTTGAAAGAATTTTGCGCCGATTGCTCACAGACAATCGGACCATGGTGCGTTTTGGCGCTAGACCTAACTTTTACAAGAAGAGCAAACGCTCGATCGAGTCACTTTCGCAGTTCTGAATATTATATGAGGCATCAGATGGACAGGAAGAAATTGCTATTCACAACACAATGAGTCACGTTCACATACAATTTGAGCCCGGTCACTTTTATAGTTTCCGAGAAAAGCCCAACGTTAAGTTGTGTGTTGCCGAACAGAAAAGGCTAGTTATCTCCCTTGTTTTTCTGATAACGTTCGTAAAAGGCTACAGATGTAAATACTTTGATGTAAAGAATAATCCTACAAAGTTTCAATCACATCCGATGAATTTTGTCAAAGATATAAAATGTCTAATTTTTCCTTTGACGCTGACCTGTGACCTTGAAAAAGGTCAAAGGTCAACGAAACCATCGTTAAAGTGTAGAGGTCATTGGAGGTCACGACTAAACAAAATATGAGCCCGATCGCTTTGATAGTTTCCGAGAAAAGTCCAACGTTAAGGTGGTGTCTACGGACGGCCGGCCGTACAGACTAACACTGACCGATTACATAGTCACTTTTTCTCAAGTGACTCAAAAATCTAAATAATAAATTGACAGCTTGTTCAGGCATGGGAATTGAAAATTGTAAAAAAGGCGGAAAAGTTATAACTGAAGACGCGAAGCGTCAAGTCGACGGTGCGAAGCGCCTAGCCTTACTAGGGGGGTCCGGGGGCATGCCCCCCCGGAAAAAATGTTCTCCAAAGAACCCAGATGGTGCAATCTGGTGTCATCTGAGCTCCAAGTTTGCCATTAAATTCTGTTTTTAGAATCAGAGTAGCAATGACACATGAAATTTTGAAATGAATGGTTGAATGACAAGAAACACACCATTTTAAAGAGATCAAAATTCTGAGCACATAGCAATTTGTTTTATTTAAATCGGTGCAGTAGTTCTCGAGATATGGTCATTTTAGTTGAGAAATTTTGGGCGTCATTTGAGGACAAAGCTAGTAGGACATAGACTGATTGCTGTGGCAATGACATGAAATTTTGAAATTGATGGTTGAATGACAAGAAACACACCATTTTAAAGAGATCAAAATTCTGAGCACATAGCAATTTGTTTTATTTAAATCGGTGCAGTAGTTCGCGAGATATGGTCATTTTAGTTCGAAATCACTTTGCTTTGAGCGAGCCGAGATCGCAACCTCTTCAGGCTTTTGATCGGCCGAGTTTCGCATTTTTCGGGTCCAGTTTTGCGCAGCATAATCGTTGGGAATAAGTCATTTCTCGCTCGATTCTTTTGATTTTTGGCTTAAATGAAACAGAAGTTAATGTTTTATAAACTGCATTTGAACCGTGTATGCCGATGGAAGTTTTCAGACCAAATTTTAGTGAAACTCACACGAGTAATATTCACCGTCATGCTGACGGAGATGTAGCTTCCGGTGGGTCGCGGTTTTCTGTATGGGAAAGATGTAAAGCTTTCTCTGATTGGTTGCAAAATATCACAGCCCTCCAATGAAAATTACGGTATTCCCAGCAGTTTGAAATGAACTGGTCGTCTGCTAAGAGTGACGCGAAAATGGCCGCGAGAGGCAGTGAAGACGAACACGCACTTTCCCACTCAAAATATTCCAAAACACATCTTTTATTAATTTCATACAGTAAACTTTGTTTTTGAATCATTTCTTTATTCATTCCTTTTTCATTTGATACATAATTTGTGACTCACAAACATCAATTATGCCAATTATTTTTCACTCAAAGTGAACAAAAAGTGCTTTTTCACTGTGTCCTCAGTTGACGCTGGGCGATGTGGCAATGCTAATCAGAGTTTTTAGAACAAAAATTTACCAATTTTTGCTTTTTTGAAGAAAAAAATATATACATGTATTATATGGTTTAAATTTGTAAAAAAAAAATTGATCTGTTGGAGACAAACAGGACAATGTAACTTGTAACACAATCTGTGCAATCTGGTTTACTTTCAAACATAAAAGTTCAATAACTGAGGTGGGCGGTAGCAGTGCATGAACAAAGTACGGAAAGTTTTCGCGGGCTTTTGCACAAAGGCCAAAGTAACCGGTGCTTTTTTTGTGTGCCTCCCCCCCTTTATTTTTTCGGCGGACACTTTTGCATTTTCGGCGAAGAAAAAAAAAATCAGCGGAAATCAGCCGTTCGGCGGACAATTCCCGTGCCTGCTTGTTACATAAACATTCTTAAATCATAAAAGAATTATTTTTTCATCAAGACAAGATCAGTACAATTCGAAGTTTTGAAAGTTTGAAAAAAGAAAAGCCCGCCAGAAAAGAGGCATCGCCAGTTCCTCTGAACAGTCAAAAGCCATTGCTAATGCTAGAGTTCTTGTGAACCACAGCCGTTTGTTTCGTGCATAGTGAGAGGTGAGTTGTTCTCCCCTCTTGGTTACCAAAACCAGGAAAGTGGAACCAATGTTCAATTGTCTGGAGTTGTCTGTTTTTAGTTATTTTTCAAGAGCCCCGATGTTGCAGATTATGGAAAGCTTTTCAAAATAGCAGTACCTGGCATGGATCTTCACAAATGTGGGATTAAAGTGCACTACTCGCCCACCGATGACAGCGTTACACTGTGACACCTTTCTGTTATTATGGTTAAAATGCCTTTTGTTCTTGAAACAAACTATACCTGTTGTTGAAGTCCTTGATAAACAATGTTCATTAGACATATAGGAAATAAAAAAGCGATTAAGGTTTTGGGTGTGGGGCGAGGCGTTTACTGTGACACCGTAACGCTGTTAAAGAGAGGTGCTGACAATACCATAGACACAGTTAAGACAAGGACCAGCATTCCCTTAACACCACAGCATGTTTGCTAATGACCCTTGCACTATAGCACAGCATGTAGAACATTATTTTGCTGCTTGGGTTTTGACTACAGTTAATTGTAGATAATTAACAACAGTTTTGGCGTCACACTGAGATTAATGGTACGTTAGCAACTAATCATCAATCTAACTTTCTTTCATTTAGTTTCACAACAGGCTACATAATTATTCTCAGAATGCAAGTTCTTTATTATATTTACTAATTTAGTGACAATGAGTTCGATTGGAAGTGTGTTAATCGCTTTTCTCAGTGTACGAAGACATTGCGTTTCATGTAACACCACAGGCTCTTTGACTCGATGTCATGTATTCTTTAATCTTCATAGATATTCTACATGCCAAATGTGTGAAACTAAGTCGAACAAACGCTGAGCAATGGGACTGGAACATGTATTAATATAAAGTAGAAATAAAGTACATTTACTGACCAAACTTTGAAAGTTGCGCGGACCTCGCGAACCTCCTTGAAAATTATACACGTGCGTTTCCGGTAAAAAAACCATCCCATAATATTGTGACACCACGTGTTGTTTCTTCTTCACGTGACTAGTTTCGATTTGAATTTGCTCAAAACGTCACAGAAATGTGTGTTCTTCACGAGTCAGTTCCGGTGTTGATAAAATGTTGACCTAGATTTTTGTCCAAGTTTGTGTAAATCGCGTTTGAAAATTGCTAACATGTTGCGTTTCATATGTGACGCTGAAATGAAATACCCGTACAGGATATTTATTACACGCTTGAGCATTCCATTTACAAATTGATACTGATATCCAAAGCATGGCAAGTTCATTTGCATGTCTGCTGACAACATTTGTCGTCTGCTAAACCAAACAAAATGCGTCCGTGTTCGAGAGGTTGGCTGTGACACCATGGGCAACGCACGTTAGCAAAAGTTTGTGGTCGCCGTTTATCGATTACACAAAGCAAAATCACTTAATTTGAGTTTGAATCTTTCTATGAAGCTATTATCTGTGGCTGAATGTTATAATCGTTCAACGGGCACCATTCAATTTTCAACAAGCAAGCTTGGAAAGTGAGTGGGGTCGCCATTCCCATTTTCGGACGCCATTTTGAGGGGTTTTTCGTTAGAATTTTTTAATTTGCTAATATAATTTTCCAATTTGGGGCAGTGGGTTGCTCATGGTGGTTCTTTCACAATCGACAAACACAACACATAGTTAAAACTTGTCAAAACATATGCTTCTGCAGAGTTATTGCTGTTTTCACATACCACACCTCACAGTCACCAACTAGGGAGAACAACTCAGATACATAATAACGTGCTATTGCAGATAAGCTAACATCTAGTCGCAGTAAAATTACTAACCGACGACTACATTGTGAAAAAGGGAAACTGGATCACACGGGTTTATGATGGCTCACGGGTAAGATAAACCATGCAAAAATAAATTCTTTGAAAATTGCTCGCTCTTTACGGAGGGCACCTAGGATGTTCCCGTTTGTTGAGCGTTCAAATGGAAGGGTGTTTGTATTGTGTGTAAAAGCCTGACAGTATCTGTGATGGTTTACGGGAGGCTTACTGTGCCTTTAAGCGCCTGACACATGGTGTGTAAACTGTAAATTCGTATTCTTTCACAGGTCTACGTAGTTGCTGTAAGGTTTCAAGATAATCTACCGCAAAACAGGCTGACTGATAACATACACCATTCCCCCTTACATAATGTTTAAGTAACTCGCACTGAATAAAAGTGAATTCAACTTTCAGTTTCACATAGCTCCCAGTCCCATTGAGTTGACTGAATCAAAACAGTCGATCCCGGTTTACAAACAAATGTATAGTCTAAGTAATTGCAAATTTCGTGTAAAAACATAAACCACATAAACAAATAAAACAAAAAGAGTCCAAAATCAGCACATAAGCAGGAAATCCGACTGCAATTACTTTAAAAAAATTCATTCTGCCATGTGTCACTTCTCTGTTCTATTTTTAGACAACAAGGCAAGTGGCCGCCATGTTGTTGACCAAGAGAACGAACTGCGCTGTTTGTTTTCTTTCGTTTATCTGGCATTAATCATAAAATAAAGTGCTCACATGTTGGTTCTTTGTAAGGCTGGCATGTTTTCTTTTTTCTCTTGCGTCTGCGGGCCGAAATTCTCGTCCAAAACGATGGCGTCAGAAGCCTTGAGCATCTCCTTGCCGAAAGTCGGCGGGGGAGAAATTTCTACAAATGACGTCTGCTTCTCTATGGTCACATGGGACCAGGAATCCCAGAATGTTGCGAATATACTTTAAATAAAGAAATATTTTGTTGTAAAGACACTTTTAGTTTTACAAATACAACAAACATATCCTGAGATATTATTATTTAAAAATTATCAAATAAGTGAAATCTCGAATAAGTGAGATACACTACCGAAAGAAGTCAAAATGGCCGCACCTAACAAGTCGAGGTTGGCACTTAGAGCATTTATCACATTTGGATCTATGTTTCACACTTTGAGTGCTTAAAACTGCTGCTGTCTTATTTTTGTAATTATATTGTGTATTGCATGGAAATGCTACGGACATTAGCTCGCGCATAAATGTCCAGAATCTGCGTCAGTACCATCCGTGTACGGTGTAGCAGACGATTCTCACAGTACATGTATGTCTCGATCAAAAATTATCTTCAGAAGTTGCCGTCATAGAAAAACTATTATCTTTTGGAGAAGGAACAGACCCTGTATGCGAAATCGAAGTGGAAATATTTGGTGTTATTGTTTGTTTGATTTTATTGTTGTAAGCGCTCTTGAAAACTGAATTCATCATACGAATTACGATATTAAAATTACTTCACTTCGATCCGGTCCATAGTTAAACTTTGACACTGGCTGACAGGCTAGGCTGAGTCAATCCAGTAGAACTACTGAAAGTTCTAAAACAGAAAAAGACAGAAGGAAATCACCAGAACCTCTCTGTCACAGAGAGAGAGAGAGGCATGCCCATACAGTTGAGGAGTTTGGGGGGGGGGGGGGGAGGGTGTGTGTGTGTGTGTGTGTGTGTTGGAGGTATCTTTCGCAACCTTGTGTTTTTAGCTCAATTTTTTTAACCCATGAAATCCGTGACAGTTAACGATTGATGGACAAGATTTTGCATACAACAGAAGAAGAAGTCTAACAAGATATGCACTGTTGTTGTTTTTTTCCAGTGTGAAGATAGCGCCCGGAGCAGTTGTCTGTGATGAGTGCGAGCTGATTGGCGACATCACTATAGGTAGGGTGATATTATTGATA
The DNA here is from genome assembly GCF_037325665.1 of Littorina saxatilis. NCBI lineage: Eukaryota > Metazoa > Mollusca > Gastropoda > Littorinimorpha > Littorinidae > Littorina > Littorina saxatilis. The sequence goes on along the minus strand of NC_090260.1, from coordinate 17,817,558 downwards.
TATTACAGTGGAACTACCCTTTTAAAGGCCTGACAAATCTGCAAAAGGCAGGTCTTTAAAAGGAGGGAGTCTTTAAAAGGAGGGAGTCTTAAAATGGAGGGAGTCTTAAAATGGAGGGAGTCTTAAAATGGAGGGAGTCTTAAAATGGATGGAGTCTTTAAAAGGAGGGAGTCTTTAAAAGGAGGGAGTCTTTAAAAGGAGGGAGTCTTAAAATGGAGGGAGTCTTAAAATGGAGGGAGTCTTAAAATGGGGGTACATCCGTACATGTGTATACATGTATACACATTTTTTTTTACAGAGGTTATATGAAAAGTCTGCGAAAAAAGAGGGTGTTTGAGATAAGCTTTAAGTGCGTACAACTGCATTTGTTTACAACTTGCCATCTGGTGTATTGTCTGAATCAATGCACGTGAGCAACTAATTACTAATTAGTCACGCCGATTGATCTGAAGCTGTCATTTGACATACTTTATTTATGATTAGATATCTGTTTTTGCAGCGTAATAATGAATAGTTGTGCTGCTGGCAGTAACAAATCTTGAGAGGATGTTCAATCAATCAATATCAATCAATATGAGGCTTTATCGCGCGTATTCCGTGGGTACAGTTCTAAGCGCAGGGATTTTTTTTATTTTTATTTTTATTTAATTTTTTATGCAATTTATATCGCGCACATATTCAAGGCGCAGGGATTTATTTATGCCGTGTGAGATGGAATTTTTTTTACACAATACATCACGCATTCACACCGGCCAGCAGATCGCAGCCATTTTGGCGCTAAATTCCTACTTTTCACGGCCTATTATTCCAAGTCACACAGGTATTTTGGTGGACATTTTTATCTATGCCTATACAATTTTGCCAGGAAAGACCCTTTTGTCAATCGTGGGATCTTTAACGTGCACACCCCAATGTACTGTTAAAGTGGAATTCCCGTTTTAAGACCTCCAAAAATGTGAGAAATTCAGGTCTGAAAAAGGGAAGGAGTCGAACGAAGATTAAGGGGCTTATTGTCCGTCAGGGCTTAAAATGCCTATATATTGGACATGAAATGTTATACGATGAAGAACAAAAAGGAAAAAAAAAGTGAGGGGGGCGAATTGGGGGTTAATTTATAGATGTTGAGGACCGAAAATCTCAGGAAACATTTTAGGTCTAAAAAAGAAGGAGTCTAGAATTGGGGGTTAATTTGACGGGCGCAGTGGCGTGGTGGTAAGACGTCGGCCTCCTAATCGGGAGGTTGTGAGTTCGAATCCCTGTCGCTGCCGCCTGGTGGGTTAAGAGTGGAGATTTTTCCGATCTCCCAGGTCAACTTATGTGCAGACCTGCTAGTGACTTAACCCCCTTCGTGTGTACACGCAAGCACAAGACCAAGTGCGCACGAAAAAGATACTGTAATCCATGTCAGAGTTCGGTGGGTTATGGAAACACGAAAATACCCAGCATGCCTACTCAACGAAAGCGGAGTGAAGCTGACAATGCTCTCAAAGTATAGTGTGGGGAACCCAAATGGGCAAACGAGCTCACACGTAACCAGACAATTCTGGAACGCTGAAGAAGAAAGAAGGGGGTTAATTTATAGATGTTAGGAACCGAAAATCTCAGGAAACATTTTAGGTCTTAAAAGGGAGGGAGTCTTCTTCTTCTTCTTCTGCGTTCGACGGATTTGTCGTAGTAAGCGTAGACATCCGGTCTGCTCCCCGCCTAATGGCCGATGTCTTCCGTCTTCGGGGGACTACGTGGGTTTAAATTTGGAGTGGTCCTTCTCCTAGAGAAGTTTCCTTGCAGGGATAGTGAGCCTCCTCTGCCCTCGTTTTAATTTTGGAGTGATCTTCTCCTAGGACAGCTGCCTTCCAGGGTTGACGAGCCTGTCCTGCCCGGCTATTTAACCCATAGTTGGGGGTTGGTTCGTGGGCACCAGGGCGTATCCACACGCCGGTGGGCCTGCATGCCACACGTCTAGGGGCCAACCACCTCCGAGTCCTTGTAGTTCAGCCTGGGGCCTTTCGGTACCCAGTTCACGCCTGTCGCCACGATGGAGGCACTACAAAGGGCTTGCTGTGGAGAGGTTATGTACTGGCAGGAGAGACTGACGCAAGCTGCTCTCTTTTCGCATTGTCCTGAAAAGGACGGTGCTAGCCAGCGGTGAGGGCTGAAAGCGAGAGGTGACAAGCACAAAACACTTCGCCAACACACTAGACACATCACACAACCATTTGACAGGCGGAGGGAGTCTTAAATTGGGAGGGGGGTCTTAAAAGGGGGGTTCCCCTGTATATATGCATACGATTTGCATATTGGACCAGTCATTTGCATGAACAACAGAATGTGTGCTTATTTATATTCATCATGTGTACAAACATACCGACATTTTGTGTTAGCCTATCCTATGCATTTGCGTAACGAGACGTCAACTGAGAAAATGCTGGACATTCAGCTTTTCTCTGTTTAATGTAATCGCTGCATTGAGTCTGCTCACTCCTTCTTATTTTCATGTTGCACATCTATTTTTATGGAACCTGGTTTAGAACAAGAACTTTTTTCCTTCATCGGAATATAATAATATCCCGCAGTGGGGCACTGCGGTTATGAAATTAAAGGCCCCTCCTGTTTTTGGAACCGCAGGAGCTTTCTAGTTTGCTGTTAGGTAGATTTTTGGTTCCTCTTTCCTGTCATGCTCTCTTTTTCTTCATGAATTCTTTTCTTTTTTCTGCCTTCTTGCTCATTCACCTGTATTTTTTCCAAAAATCTCTTCTCGCCGCTTGTCTCGCGATTCATGTATCTGTAATCTGTTAGTGTTCTGATGTAAGTCCAGCAGTAGATAGGTTAAGCCTATTTTAACATACTGGAAACTGGTAATCTTCCAGTAGGTATTAATTTAGTTTTACTAAAGCCTGCTGGGACACAAGTAATGGGTTAGTGCATTTGTAAACAGGAATCGCTTGACAAGTGGCCCCCTTCATCCCCCCCTTCCTCGTCCTGATATGGCTCTGCGTAGTCGGCTGGACGTTAAGCAACAAATAAACAAACAAACAAACAAACAAATATAATAATAATAATACGAGAATTTATAACGCGCACATATCTCACCACACCATCAACCATTAAATATGTACAGTTATTCAGGGTGGGATGGGGGTGGGCAGTGTAGAATGCATGGATTATTGGAAAAAAGGAATGTCTTGAGTGCAAATTTGAATGATTCGAGGGACTGTTGTTGACGGAGGGGGAGAGGTAGTGTGTTCCATTGGCTAGGTGCTTGGAAAGACAAGAGGCGAAGCCATCAAGGCTCACGTAAGAAATCGACAAACAGTAACACAAACTCAATCACTCCGTCACACATACACACACACACACACACACACACACACACACACACACACCCACACACACACACACATACACACACACACAGAAAGAGCATAGGTGAAACTGTGCAAGAAAGCGAGACACTAGATCTAGATCTGTCTGTCTGCATGTAGCCTACTTACAAGGACACGACTGCCAACTAGTCTCGGCGCGCTCAAAATAATAATGACCGAGACTGTCAGTACTTCCTTCGCGTGACGTCTAACCCTCTTACGTCATAATGTGACGTCAATGTAATGTGACGTCTTCAAATGTTAGTTTCTACCACAGACATACACACGCACGCACGCACGCACGCACAGACAGACAAAGTTACGATCGCATAGGCTACACTTACGTGAGCCAAAAATGAGCGTTGATATGAATTATAACTGAACATTTTCTTGCCATAGAATTAGAAATACATTTTCAAACTATCATTTCTGTTTGCAAAACCTGCATGGAAAAGATGTTGAATGATTCAGAATGCAGTGGAACCTCCATTTTAAGCCCCAGTATAAGACCTCTCCCTCTCTTTCAACTCATTGTCTCCCAGGTACGGATATATCCGTACCCACTCATATGACTCTATCTGACCAGGTACGAATATTTCCGCTCAGACTGTTAGCTTCAGTTGCTTCCTGTAACGTCGATCTAACGCCTGCATTCCAGTGTGTTGATACACACTCACTGTCAGTTTCTATAGAGAATACTACATGGCTTGCTGTGTCGTGCCAGATTTACACGAGGTTTTTTTTTTTAAATATTGAACTGCGAGCGAAAGCGAGCTGTTCACTTCATGTATTTGAAAAAGCAACGAGTGTAAATCTGGTACGAAACAGCAAGCCATGTTGTATTCTGTTTATCCTACATACTGTACTTACGTGTATTTTACTGAAAATGTCCTGCATTCGAGGCAGCTAAATTGAAGACGCTTGTTTTAGAACCTCGATCTCTTCTAAAGCCTCGTGCAATCTATTACGTCAAAGCAAAGAAACGTCACTCTGAAAGTGTGGCGTGACGTGTTAGTTCTAAAGATTCATCGAGGGTAATTAGCGAGCGCAATTTGTGTTTCTATAATGACGTTTGTCTCGGTGACTTTGGCATCATAAGCAGTGGAAAAACAGGTCCCTGCCAGACTTGCTTGACATGACCTCATTTACATGATATACACACGTGTGATTTGAACGATTATTATCTCACGGGTGTCTCTCTCACGTATGTAGGATAAACACAGTTTCTACAATTTTGAGTGACCTGCTGCAGTAAATGTACCCCTATTTTGAAACTTCCTCCTTTTTCACACCTGAATTTCTTACATTCTGTAATGTCTCGCAAGGCAGGTTCCACTGTAAATAATATTGTTATTCCAGGGGCCAGAACTGTGATCCACCCGAAGGCACGCATCATCGCAGAGGCCGGTCCCGTCATCATCGGGGAGTTCAACATCATCGAGGAACTGGTTCATATCACAAACAGGTCAGATTGTCAGATAGGATTACTGCTGATCATTTACAACTGGTCTTCCCCCCAGAATGAAAACCTTCAAATTATCTGCGTGTGGGGAAGACCAGTTGTAAATGATCAGCAGTAATCCTATCTGCATGGTCCTGTACTTTCGTGATTCCTCTTTACATAGCAGCCCTAAATATATATAGATCCCTTTTACAGGGATGCTTCATTTTAAATCTCTTGAAGATGGAGTACGGCTGCCCGTATAGACGGGGATTAAAAACTGTTGTACATGTAATCTTCCCATTTGCATGACATTGACATAGTTACCTACTCTAAACTTAGTGGCCCAGAAAATATTGAGCCTGAGTATGCTTTACAACAACAACAACATAATACTTGATATCCTATGACTGGTTTAGTGCCAAAGCAGCTTGGCGGTCAATGTACTGTCTTCAGCTTTTTAAATGTTGCTTTGGGAATGTCAATATTGTTAACTTACTAACCATAATTATTTTCTTGCCTATAAGGTGCTTTGTTTTAAAGGGCGCAATACCCACTGAGAACAATCCACACAATAGACTTTTCCGGTGTATTCATCGCACGTGACATCAAAGGAAGATTAATACAGAGTGGAGGGCGGGGATGTAGCTCAGTCGGTAGCGCGCTGGATTTGTATCCAGTTGGCCGCTGTCAGTGTGAGCCTTTCGTCCCCACGTTCGGCGAGAGATTTATTTCTCAGAGTCAACTTTCTGTGCCGACTCTCCTCGGTGTCCGAACACCCCCGTGTGTACACGCAAGCACAAGACCAAGTGCGCACAAAAAAGATCCTGTAATCTTTCTTTCTTTCTTTCTTTATTTGGTGTTTAACGTCGTTTTCAACCACGAAGGTTATATCGCGACGAATCCTGTAATCCATGTCAGAGTTCGGTGGGTTATAGAAACACGAAAATACCCATCATGCTTCCTCCGAAAAACGGCGTAAGGCGGGGTAAAAAAAACCGGTCATGCACGTAAAATTCCACTCGTGCAAAAAACACGAGTGTACGTGGGAGCTTCAGCCCACGAACGCAGAAGAAGAAGAAGAATACAGAGTGGAAATATTTTTTCTCCGCATGTGCGGTGAGATCAAAGGCAGGAAAAGGCAACTCTGCCAGACTGATAGTAGCGGAAACATGTATATCACAAGAGAGGGAGTGCAATAGCCGCCATTTATATGTAATTTTCTGACTGTAAACACCACTATAAGCATTATGCTTGTTGACATTGTTTACTCAATATGCGTTTTTTGTAAATAATGCACAAACGTTGAATAAAACAGTTTAAACCAAGAAAGGGAGTGTTATGTTTCTTTGTACATGCAGCCAAGTTTACTCTTCTTTAGCCATAAATAAGGTGATAACGGTCAATGGGGTGCAGAGGCTCAAGCTGAGAGAAAAAAGCTGCGCTTTATAGTCCCGAAAGTACGGCACAGGAACTTGCGGAGTTATATAGTTGTGTATCTAGTCTGGTACAGAGCAGGAAGAGATTTACTTTATAGAAATAACCATGTGAAATCATGTTTCTTCTGTAAAAGCATGTGCCAAAGACGTACATGTCAAGGACAGTTAAAAAAAAGTATACATTTCTTTGTTGTTCAGGTTTCCTGATGGCGCAGAGGGAAAGAAGAACAGCCAAGTGATGGTGATCGGAAACAACAATGTGTTTGAAGTTGGAGCTCGTATCCTTTGCTACACAATAATTATGTTTGGACAAATGTTGACGGGCAAAAAGGCCTAGTGGATAAGGCGACGGCCTTCTAATCAGAAGGTTCGTGGGTTTAAATCCCAGTCGGATGGGTTAAGGGTGGAGATTTTGACAATCTCCCAGGTCAACTAATGTGAAGACCTGGTCGTGCCTTATTCCCTTTCGTGTGTAAACACAAGCACAAGGCCAAGTGCCTACGGAAAAGATCTTGTAATCCAAGTCAGAGTTCGGTGGGTTACAGAAACACGAAAATACCCAGCATGCTCCCACGAAAGCGGCGTATGGCTGCCTAAATGGTGGGGTAAAAAACGGTCATACACCTAAAAGCCGTAGGAGTTTCAGCCCATGAACGAAGAAGAAGAGGTTTGAAAATATTATTCAAAAGGAAAGGGAGTGAAAAGGAAGACGCAAAAAAAAATAAACCAACAGCAATCACCTTTTCGGTAACTTACCCAACAACCAAAATCACTTACCCAACAACGGGCCTGAATCCTCGATAGCTCACAGGTTGATGAGCTAGACTTTGAGGGAACTACTTTAGCGATTGAAAACTTCCGAACGCTCTAATGTACGAAATATACATCTCTAGACCAAACAATACAAACATACTGCATTTAAACTAGCAACTACAGGCTTGAACACATTAATCTCCATATAATCTGCATAAGAGTAGTTCCCCTTCCAATTATCTGAACTGAGTTGCTTGGACAAAAGACTGCAATCAGATCACACGCAACCAAGTGCACACATCTCATCAATTTAAAGAACATACAGCGGTTTCATACATTATTTTGCCCCAGTAAACTGAACTTCATACAGTTTTTGAGTCACTTGAGAAAAAGTGACTCTATGTAATCGGTCAGTGTTAGTCTGTCCGGCCGTCCGGCCGGCCGTCCGTAGACACCACCTTAACGTTGGACTTTTCTCGGAAACTATCAAAGCGATCGGGCTCATATTTTGTTTAGTCGTGACCTCCAATGACCTCTACACTTTAACGATGGTTTCGTTGACCTTTGACCTTTTTCAAGGTCACAGGTCAGCGTCAAAGGAAAAATTAGACATTTTATATCTTTGACAAAGTTCATCGGATGTGATTGAAACTTTGTAGGATTATTCTTTACATCAAAGTATTTACATCTGTAGCCTTTTACGAACGTTATCAGAAAAACAAGGGAGATAACTAGCCTTTTCTGTTCGGCAACACACAACTTAACGTTGGGCTTTTCTCGGAAACTATAAAAGTGACCGGGCTCAAATTTTATGTGAACGTGACTCATTGTGTTGTGAATAGCAATTTCTTCCTGTCCATCTGATGCCTCATATAATATTCAGAACTGCGAAAGTGACTCGATCGAGCGTTTGCTCTTCTTGTTAACGTTGGAACACGGGTTCAAAAGTTCGTCTGCTAGTCCCATTCGAAGAAAGAACATTTCCTGAGCGATACCAAAACATGAACAGAACACACACTATCTGCCTTTACCGCCACAACAGAATAACAACACAACTGTGTACTTGAGTTTTGTCCAAAACAGGGAAACGGACAAGAAGTGTTGACAGAATTAAATGATTTTCCCTGAACTATACAACCGCGCATTATTCAATCGGTTGCGTAGGTAGACTGGTTGAGTGAATAGGATTCGATCAAACTTTCGCACAAAAACTCCTCTTTTCTTTGAATAACTGAAGAAAGGAGGAATAAAGAGGTTACATACCTCGTCTCAGTGATTATTGAAAATAATGGTCTCAGTTCGCGGTCATGAAAATGTTTTTTTTAATCATGTTTATTTTATTATGATTTTTTTTAAGAAGAAAACTGTAGTTCCTTCCATCTTTTTCACTGCTCTAAATATTGGTTCTTGACCTCTGACTCAGAAATTGAATCAACCAAGGTTGGAGATCACAATGTCATAGAATCCAAAGGTGAGTTTTTGCAGGATTGCTATGGGTTGGGAAAGTTTTAAAAACTGAAAAGGTCAATTTTTTGTATAGAAAAAGTTTTGAAAATGTGAGGAGCCGGTAAGACTTTTAGATAAAATAAAAATGTTTAAATTAAGTATGAGACTTTTAGATATTATAATCGGCAGAACTTTTCTGAGAATGATTGAATCTTAAGTAGAATTTTCATTGCATGAACCAGGCGGTAAATTATGCTTCCAAAAGTGTTTATATCCTAATTGTCTGTGACCATTTTATTTTACAAGTGCAGGGTCTTGAGTTATAGTTTGATCAGTACGACTTACAGTCACTGACATGTATAGATCTATTGTATTCTCTACAAACAAAACAGGATGTGTGACCGACTGCGTATTTAAGCCAGTTTTATTTTGGTTTTGAAAACCCCTTCCAGACTTAATTAGTGGGAAAAGTGAGTATCCAAAGTATAAAACCAATGGTTTCATCTCGGCAGTGTTTATGTTTGTGTCTGATTGTGATTTCTGTGGTGGGCATGTTAATTCATTCCCGCAGTGGGGCACTGCGGTTATGAAATTAAAGGCCCCTCCTGTTTTTGGAACCGCAGGAGCTTTCTAGTTTGCTGTTAGGTAGATTTTTGATTCCTCTTTCCTGTCATGCTCTCTTTTTCTTCATGAATTCTTTTCTTTTTTCTGCCTTCTTGCTCATTCACCTGTATTTTTTCCAAAAATCTCTTCTCTTGCCGCTTGTCTCGCTATTCATGTATAGTTTAATCTGTTAGTGTTCTGATGTAAGTCCAGCAGTAGATAGGTTAAGCCTATTTTAACATACTGGAAACTGGTAATCTTCCAGTAGGTATTAATTTAGTTTTACTAAAGCCTGCTGGAACACAAGTAATGGGTTAGTGCATTTGTAAACAGGAATCGCTTGACAAGTGGCCCCCTTCATCCCCCCCTTCCTCGTCCTGATATGGCTCTGCGTAGTCGGCTGGACGTTAAGCAACAAATAAACAAACAAACAAACAAACAAATGTTAATTCATATTTTTGTCTTATGATGATTTCTGTGCTTGGTGCGTTAATTCAGTGACAGAATATCTCCCAAAGTCAGGAGTATCAGAACATCATTCTACTTGACAACCAAAAAACCACAGTCTTTGCTGTTTTTCTCAAAAGAGTGGTCCGACTTTTTTCTGAATAGACGAATTCCGGAAATAACAGGGGAGGTAAGAAGTACCGGAAAATCAGAGTTGCGCCGCTTATTTCACGGGCAAACAAGGCGGCTTCACGTTCACTCGATCATATCACTGGCAGTGCTGCAAAAGTTTTTGATTCAAAGAGGAGTTATTGTGTCCGGAAGAAAAAAACATGATTTAGTAGAATTGTGCCAATTTGCTAAAGAAGTGTCTCTGGAAGTGGACCCAGATGGGTTGATGGAAGACCGATGGGAAGCGATCGAAGCGAAACTGACTGACGGCGAGGTTCGCCTATCGAATCCCACTTTGATCTCGGGAGGTGCCGACTTATCTGCTCTACCCGAGTTCCATTACCGTAAAAGTCGACCTATACGACGCACCTGGATATAAGCCGCACCCCCCGATTTTTAAAAAAAAATCAGAAAAATCCATACACAAGCCGCTCCGGCATACAAGCCGCGCCTAGAAGCAAAGTTCAAGTCAAGAAACATCGAAAGTCAACGAAAAAAAACCACACACACACAAAAACGAACCGGCTAACTTGTCAGTTTTGCACTTTACTTTCAGCATCAGATGTTGAGTGATTCACAGAACTCTGGACTATCAAACTGTCCTCTCGTCCTGCACACAGCACCTGTAGTTAGTTCTGTAAATCACTCAACATCTGATGCTGAAAATCCGCTGAAGTCGGACTCCTCAGTGTCGGAGATGAACAAGTTCAGAATGGCTTCTGGCACAGAGTCACCGGAAGTGTCACTCTCGGCCCCACTGTCAGTGGCTGTCGTGTTGTCTGTCGCGTCGTCTGCTCCAGTGATGATCTCAGCCTTTCTGAAGCCGTTGATGATCGTTGACTTTTTGACAGCATCCCAAGCTTTCAGGACCCACTGGCACACATCTGCAAAGGTTGCTCTACGCATGCGGCCAGTCTTTGTGAATGATTTCTCGCCATCCACCATCCACCTCTCCCACTCATCCCTCATCACCACTTTGAAGGGCCGGTTCACACTGATATCGAGGGGTTGCAGGTACTTTGTTGTGCCACCCGGGATGATAGCGATGATGGAGTTGGTGGCAGTGATTGACTTTTTGACCTTCTCAGTGATGTGTGCACGCATGCTGTCCATGACTAACAGAGCTTTAGTGCGACGGAAGAAACCCCCTGGCCTTTTCCCATAGCATTCTGTCAGCCAGGTGTCCATCATCTTCTCATCCATCCACCCCTTCTTGTTAACCTGCACGACGATCCCCTTCGGAAACTTTTCTTTCGGCATTGTGATTCGCTTGAAAATCACCATCGGCGGAAGCTTTTCACCCGAAGCCGTGCACGACAAAACACAGGTGAAGTGTGTTTTTTCATGTCCCGTTGTTTTCAGTGCCACAGAAGACTCGCCCTTTTTGTTTACTGTGCGTGTCAATGGAAGGTCAAAGGTCAACGGAACCTCATCCATATTTATGATGTTCTGTGGGCCAATCAGATTCTCAGCTACCTGCTCTTGTGCGTAGTTTCGAAATGACATCATTTTCTCCTGAAAGTCTGGCGGCAGCTGTTGGCACAAAGTTGTACGTGCACGCAGTGACAGACCTTTGCGCCTCAAAAATCGGCAACACCAAGATTGACCGCCTTTGAAGTCGTCTATCTTCAGACGTGTTGCAATGGTGCGTGCTTTCAGACGAAGCTGAACAGTTGAAACACCGCGACCATCCGCACGTTGTGTGTTGACCCAGTCCTCCATTTCGTTTTCTAATTGGGGCCAGCGTGCCTTGCAACCACGGAATGCTTTTGTGGATTTCTTGCATTTCACAAGTTCGCCTCGTTGCTTTCGCCAACGCCTAATCATGCTTTCATTGACGCCGATTTGTTGAGCAGCAGCGCGATTGCCTTTTTCAACAGCCAAGTCTATGGCTGCAAGTTTGTAGGCTGCATCATAGGCCTGCCTCCGTGTTTTCGGCATCGTGGTTGTACGTTGCTTTGTTTTAGGAGATGTGCGTGTTGCTGTTCTCTGTAGTAGCAATGCGAAGTGATCGATCAAAACCGGTGTATGCCAACCCATTACTGTGTGAGTTATTGTCATGCTTCAAACTTCCGGAAAGAAGGTGAGTGAGTGAATTGAGGTAAACACAGCTGATTCAAGGCCATTACACAGCGGCGATCCAACTTCCGGAAACTAGGTCACTGAGCGAAGTCGGATACACGCCACTGATTCAGAAAAAGTCATTCATAAGCCGCACCGCCTTATAAGCCGCAGGGGTCCATTTAGGAAAAAAAAGTCGCGGCTTATAGGTCGACTTTTACGGTACTTAGATGCAATCTCGTACATGATTAAGAACCAATGCTCGTTTGGAAGCGTGACGGTGAGGGATCCTCAGAAATCCGAAGGTTTTTCTATGATGAGGGACGGCTTTGTTAAGAGCATAGAGGTAGTCTGCTTCGACACGCCTGGCTATTTCGCAGTGAAGGCACAAGTGAGACCACGCACCAGGGAAAAAGATCCAGTTACTAGAGTTAGTGGAGCTGCGTTCTACTACCCGTGGGCTATTTTGACGTCAGTTGATTCTGACAAAAGGAGTTGTGTCCTGTCAGCCTACTGTACTTGCAAAGGCGAGTAAGTTGATTTCAAATGTGTACTTTTCTGTGAGTGTGACTCACTAGTGATTTTTTTCATCATCTAGCTTTGGAAAATTAAAATGTATCATTTTTTTTTCTAAGTCTGTCTTCTGTTGGTTACACGTTTGTTGTTGTCAGTTTTTCCCTTGCGCATGCAAGTCCGTTTATATTTCTGATTTCTGATGACAAAACCACACACACACGCATGCCTAAGAAATACACACACAATAAACAAGAAAGAAAGACACAAGATCAAGCAAATATCCCATTATTCTTTTTATAAAACATTGCAATTTGCATAGAAAATGACAGTCGGTGATGTTTGTTCTGAAAGCTCTGATGCATTTTGTCATGTTCACCATTCACCTGAAAATAAATAATGTTATTTCAATTAAAACAAGTCTTCTCTTGATATTGTCAACACTGCTGTGGACGTGAAATTTGGTGATGAATACGGAAGATTTGAAGAACTAAAAACCTGTGGTATACCGCCAGCACTAATCATACACACATGCACATACACACAAAAGAAAAAATTAAATAACAAAAAGGTAAATAAAAAAAATAACATAACAAAGCAAAAGTGCTCCAGCAGTTCCAGACAATTTCAAAATTACAAAGATTGCATGCGTTACATCTGTGTGATTTTGTAGAACTGAGTAGGGTTAGGAAATAAATGAGTGCACAACTGCATGTAATAATAATAATAATAATAATAATAAATAACTTTTCTATAGCGCGAGTCCCATCAATTGGCTCCAGGCGCTTTACAAATTCATTATAGAATAAACTAGCACAAATCAACAAGCATACAAAGCATACATTTAACTGAGACATAACACCAAGATCCCAAGCACCAAGCAAAAACTTAGCGTACAATGTTAAAAGTACACACACACACACACACACGCACACACGCGCACACACAAAGATACCATTGACAAATAGACCATAAAGCACATGCACATAATAATAATGGACATTTATTAATCGCCCCTTCTCACAAGAGCTCACGGCGATTTACATATTAATTTCTGCCGTGTGAGATGGAATTTGTTACACAATACATCACGCATTCACATCGGCCAGTAAATCTCAAGCCATTACGGCGAATATTTACTTTTCACGGCCTATTATTCCAAGTCACACGGGTATTTGGTGGACATTTCAGATTACTCCCATCACAAAATGCAAATAGTCCTGAAAAGGTAAATGGTTCAAACAAGAACAACAAACAAGTCAAATGAACATTGACTTTTGTTTAAGTATTCTACCTGTCCAAGATAACTTGCACGCAGTCTTAGATAACTTGCATGCAGTCTTAGATAACTTGCATGCAGTCTTAGATAACTTGCATGCAAGTTAATTGCATGCAGTCGGTGATAACTTGCATGCAGTCGGTGATGTTTGTTCTGTAAGCTCCCAGACTTTTCTGTCATGTTCACCATTCACCTGAAAAAACTATTTTTATTTCAATCAAAACAAGTCTTTTTCTCGATATTGTCAACACTACTGTGAACGATAAGCTTTGTGATGAATAAGAAAGATTTGAACAATTAAAAACCTGTGGTATAAAGCCAGCACTAACCATACACACCTGCACATACACATAACAAATGTGAAAAAGGGTTAAAAGAATAAATAATCTCAATAAATTGTATACCCCCAAAGAAGCAAGAATTCGTGCGGCTGTAAGTTTCCGAATCTTGGGGGGTGGGGGCTGAGAACGCTTCAAGGGCAGCTTTCGTTTCTTTGGTTGATCATTTTCTGATGTACCTGCACTCAAAGGGTCAGGGTTCTCCTCACTTGGCCATCCATCTTTAAAATGCTGCAATAAAAAAGGGCTCATTAAAAAAAAAACAGTGGACTGGAGGCATTTATAATATCTGTCACATATTATAGTCCTGAACAGTGAAAATAATGTAGACTGCTATTCTTAACAGCCCATCAGAATAAGACTTAGAAAACTCAAAGTGCAATATTTAATTTATACTGTCACTCAGTGTGACAAAATTAGTATCATAGAGTGAGCAAGTTATTGCTTCATCTTCCTTTTTTCAACATTCTCTCTCTGTGATTTCGTTAAACTGAGTAGGGAGATAACTGAGTGCACATTTAACTGGGCAGTGTCAACTGCATGTAATTCTCAGATTACTCCCATCACAACATGCAAATGGTCCTGACAAGGTAAATGGTTAAACAAGAACAACAAACAAACAAATGAACATTGACCTTCGCTAAGTGTATGTCTTACTCTTAGATAACTTGCATGAATGTGTGGTGTGATTCTGCTGCTCACTTTCATTTTCTTAGTGACAACTCGAAACGATTTTGAAGAAGACCAATAATTAACTAGAATATTAGATTTAAACACGCACAATAAGCTAGTAAGTCACTTACTTTTGTGCAGACATAAGTCCAGTCTTTGATCTTGTTATTGTTGAGTTGACTGATCCAGCGCAGGCATCGTTCGCGATTCCACACTTTCGTGGGTTTTACAAACGGTACAAAGCGTACACCTGGGGATCGATGAGGATATCTGGAATCTGATGTGCATGTTCCCCATGCACAACGTTTAAGGCCCATAACGTTCAGCAAATGGACGAATTCGATCTAAAACACCCACAACAATGTGTTTATGTCAACCTCGCAGCCATTTTCCTTTGACCCGGTGATAGGCGGCGCAACTCGTACGCAGACACTATTTTGAAACGCGGTTGCTTCCCTTGTTATTTCCGAACATCGTCTATTGATGTTATATCAGCTGCACTTACGTCAATCTGAAAAATTAATTCACAAAAAAATTCCTGCTCTACCAGGCTGCTCAGGTTTGGGTTGATGCCGAACAGGAAGTATGCTCATTATTCTGTGTAGAACCGGAAGCTCAATGGGCAGATCTGTGGCGAGTTTAATGATCGCACAGACGGGAAGGGAGCTGAGGTAACTTTAAAACTTTATGTTGGAGTTGTTGCCTACTAACACAGAAGAAAATAAAATTCCAAAGACAGATAGCTAATGTTCCAAAACTCAGAATAAAAAAACAAGAATGGTAGGTTATTGGAATGTTTAATTATTGACAAAACAAGAATGGCAGGTTATTGGAATGTTTAATTATTGACAAAACAGAACGATAGGCTATTGGAACGTTTAATTATTGACAAAACAGAACGATAGGCTATTGGGACGTTTAATTATTGACAAAACAGAACGATAGGCTATTGGAACGTTTAATTATTGACAAAACAGAACGATAGGCTATAGGAACGTTTAATTATTGACAAAACAAGAATGGCAGGTTATTGGAATGTTTAATTATTGACAAAACAAGAATGGTAGGTTATTGGAATGTTTAATTATTGACAAAACAAGAATGGCAGGTTATTGGAATGTTTAATTATTGACAAAACAAGAATGGCAGGTTATTGGAATGTTTAATTATTGACAAAACAAGAATGGTAGGTTATTGGAATGTTTTAATTATTGACAAAACAAGAATGGCAGGTTATTGGAATGTTTAATGATTGACAAAACAAGAATGGTAGGTTATTGGAATGTTTAATGATTGACAAAACAAGAATGGTAGGTTATTGGAATGTTTAATGATTGACAAAACAAGAATGGCAGGTTATTGGAATGTTTAATGATTGACAAAACAAGAATGGCAGGTTATTGGAATGTTTAATGATTGACAAAACAAGAATGGCAGGTTATTGGAATGTTTAATTATTGACAAAACAAGAATGGTAGGTTATTGGAATGTTTAATTATTGACAAAACAAGAATGGCAGGTTATTGGAATGTTTAATTATTGACAAAACAAGAATGGTAGGTTATTGGAATGTTTTAATTATTGACAAAACAAGAATGGCAGGTAATTGGAATTTTTAATTATTGACAAAACAAGAATGGCAGGTTATTGGAATGTTTAATCATTGACAAAACAAGAATGGTAGGTTATTGGAATGTTTAATTATTGACAAAACAAGAATGGCAGGTTATTGGAATGTTTAATTATTGACAAAACAAGAATGGCAGGTTATTGGAATGTTTAATTATTGACAAAACAAGAATGGTAGGTTATTGGAATGTTGAATTATTGCCAAAAATGTTTAATTATTGACAAAACAAGAATGGTAGGTTATTGGAATGTTTAATGATTGACAAAACAAGAATGGCAGGTAATTGGAATGTTTAATTATTGACAAAACAAGAATGGCAGGTTATTGGAATGTTTAATTATTGACAAAACAAGAATGGTAGGTTATTGGAATGTTTAATTATTGACAAAACAAGAATGGCAGGTTATTGGAATGTTTAATTATTGACAAAACAAGAATGGCAGGTTATTGGAATGTTTAATTATTGACAAAACAAGAATGGTAGGTTATTGGAATGTTTAATTATTGACAAAAAATGTTTAATCATTGACAAAACAAGAATGGTAGGTTATTGGAATGTTTAATTATTGACAAAACAAGAATGGCAGGTTATTGGAATGTTTAATTATTGACAAAACAAGAATGGTAGGTTGTTGGAATGTTTAATTATTGACAAAACAAGAATGGTATGTTATTGGAATGTTTAATTATTGACAAAACAAGAATGATTGACAAAACAAGAATGGTAGGTTATTGGAATGTTTAATTATTGACAAAACAAGAATGATTGACAAAACAAGAATGGTAGGTTATTGGAATGTTTAATTATTGACAAAACAAGAATGGCAGGTTATTGGAATGTTTAATTATTGACAAAACAAGAATGGCAGGTTATTGGAATGTTTAATTATTGACAAAACAAGAATGGCAGGTTATTGGAATGTTTAATTATTGACAAAACAAGAATGGTAGGTTATTGGAATGTTTTAATTATTGACAAAAAATGTTTAATTATTGACAAAACAAGAATGGCAGGTTATTGGAATGTTTAATTATTGACAAAACAAGAATGGTAGGTTATTGGAATGTTTAATTATTGACAAAAAATGTTTAATCATTGACAAAACAAGAATGGCAGGTTATTGGAATGTTTCATTATTGACAAAACAAGAATGGCAGGTTATTGGAATGTTTAATTATTGACAAAAAATGTTTAATCATTGACAAAACAAGAATGGCAGGTTATTGGAATGTTTAATTATTGACAAAACAAGAATGGCAGGTTATTGGAATGTTTAATTATTGACAAAACAAGAATGGTAGGTTATTGGAATGTTTAATTATTGACAAAACAAGAATGGCAGGTTATTGGAATGTTTAATTATTGACAAAACAAGAATGGTAGGATAAAACAAGAATGGTAGGTTATTGGAATGTTTAATGATTGACAAAACAAGAATGGCAGGTTATTGGAATGTTTAATGATTGACAAAACAAGAATGGCAGGTTATTGGAATGTTTAATGATTGACAAAACAAGAATGGTAGGTTATTGGAATGTTTAATTATTGACAAAAAATGTTTAATCATTGACAAAACAAGAATGGTAGGTTATTGGAATGTTTAATTATTGACAAAAAAT
Organism: Littorina saxatilis; assembly: GCF_037325665.1. NCBI lineage: Eukaryota > Metazoa > Mollusca > Gastropoda > Littorinimorpha > Littorinidae > Littorina > Littorina saxatilis. The sequence goes on along the minus strand of NC_090260.1, from coordinate 17,799,783 downwards.
GTTTAATTATTGACAAAACAAGAATGGTAGATTATTGGAATGTTTAATTATTGACAAAAAATGTTTAATTATTGACAAAACAAGAATGGTAGATTATTGGAATGTTTAATTATTGACAAAAAATGTTTAATCATTGACAAAACAAGAATGGTAGGTTATTGGAATGTTTAATTATTGACAAAACAAGAATGGCAGGTTGTTGGAATGTTTAATTATTGACAAAACAAGAATGGTAGGTTATTGGAATGTTTAATTATTGACAAAACAAGAATGGCAGGTTATTGGAACGTTTAATTATTGACAAGACAAGAAAGGTATGTTGTTGGAACGTTTAATTATTGACAAGACAAGAAAGGTATGTTGTTGGAACGTTTAATTATTGACAAAACAAGAATGGTAGGTTATTGGAATGTTTAATTATTGACAAAACAAGAATGGTATTTTATTGGAATGTTTAATTATTGACAAACACGTGGGGGAATTCGGGGGCTGTGATTGGATGGTCTCTTCCGATCATCAAAGCATAATGCTACGGAAGTCGGCCATTTTTCTCAATATCCAAAAGCATATTGTCAATAACAAAGACGCATGGTTCCGGTTTTACCCACCTGTACCACACGATGTTTCACTGATCGACAACGGGGCGGGGATGTAGCTCAGTCGGTAGCGCGCTGGATTTGTATCCAGTTGGCCGCTGTCAGCGTGAGTTCGTCCCCACGTTCGGCGAGAGATTTATTTCTCAGAGTCAACTTTGTGTGCAGACTCTCCTCGGTGTCCGAACACCCCCGTGTGTACACGCAAGCACAAGACCAAGTGCGCACGAAAAAGATCCTGAAATCCATGTCAGAGTTCGGTGGGTTATGGAAACACGAAAATACCCAGCATGCTTCCTCCGAAAGCGGCGTATGGCTGCCTAAATGGCGGGGTAAAAACGGTCATACACGTAAAAGCCGTGGGAGTTTCAGCCCATGAACGAACAAACAAACTGATCGACAACAGCATACACTGACAACTTGAAATTTTCAGCTTTACAAATGTCGATAGCATACCCTTTTCTGCTAACTTCCCGATGAAACAGGACTAAACCTATTATTTTCTGTCCCTAAACACCACAAAATGCCCAAAGTCGAAAGATGTAGTACAAACAGGGAAGTACAACGGAACAGCCGTTTTTGTGTGCTTAGTTCACAGTTGCCGACTGACACAAATTTTCGCATTCGGCTTTTTTTTTTTATCTCGTAACTCCACACTAAATACCCCACTTCCCCTGTTCTCTTTTCCTCCCCTTGTTGCATCCTAGTTCTTCAGTTGTTTCTATCTAGTTTTCCGTTGATGTTGTGTTTTGGTCTTCTTCATAAGTAGTCTTGTTCAAAATTAAAAAAAACTCAAAACTTCTTTTTGTTGTATGCAAATGAACTTATAAAAAGTTGTTTAACAGCTGTGTTGTCAAATCGAGGTTTTTTTCCAAAGTCAGTGTGGCGCCTGCGCAAAACTAATGCGCAAAAGAAACGGCATCTGCTATCAAAACCTGAGATCAACGCATAAACGCAAAAACTGTCATTTTGTAAGTTTGTAACAACAAATAAAGGTCAGAACAGCTATATAATCGCTATTGTATTTTCAGCGTAGCAATAGGGTCCGATATTTAGACTCGAACGATGTTTCACTGATGTTTCACTTCTAAATATCGGACCCTATTGCTACGCTGAAACACAATAGCTGTTTATGTTACACATTTGTTTTTAATTTATCATCGTTTCGCTCTCACCATGAGAGCATCAAAAATTTATTTTAGACTTCGCCTCTTGTTATTACGAAGTAATTGTGCAGATTTATGTTAAAAATCAATATATAATGCTTTGAGGACATTGATGAGAAAAGGTCACACGAAATTACATGTAAAATACAATTAAATTACAGTCAGAGAATTTAGTCTATACCCTCATATGTCATATCTACAGAAACAAAATTTAAGATCAAATATTGTCTTATTGTAATCATTCTTTTGTTTGGCTATTTGCATTTTTTTACTAAAGATTGCCTGCAACCGTACACAACTGAGTTCCCTCCCTTACACTACAAATATTTTCGGTGAGCTTGGTAAGAGTTCCCTCCCTTCACAAACAAAGGCTCTCAATTCTATGTGTCGGACAGTTTTTGCCTCTTCTATTGAGGCAGTCATACTCTGCTTTCTAATGGTAATTTTTGTGATAATTTGATGAGATTACGATAAACAAGTCTACAAACGCACACACTTCACTGTTATCTGCTGATTAAAACATCTCACCATTCAGTATGAGTGACTGACTGCCCTACACCTCATGATCACACGTTTGTGAAAACAATGAAGCCTTTAAAAGCACCATGCTGTGCAGTCCCTGTATGATTATATGGACAAATATAACCGTATGCCAATTCAACTCTTTAACCCGGACGATAAACACGGCCTCGACCATGTCTCGTTTTTCACAAAAGCAATCTACAACTCTGACATATCCTGTTGTTTTTAAAACTAAATCGCTATTGTTATTACTAGGCCCTTGTCATGGCTAAAAACTGACAAACCAGGTGCTACCACGACACCACCGATGAGGCCTTACCCCCCCATCCATACCCAGCCAAGGGTTATAAAATGGCAGTCCACCACTTTTAAGTAAAACAAACCTTCTTACTTAATAAATACCCCTTTCAAAATCCAACCCTTTTACCCTAAAAGTACTTTTAGATGTCCGTGATATATGTACTCGGTGCCTCGCCGAGCTTATAAGTTATTCCTGGCTGACAGGCACCCATGCCAGCTGCGCCATTGGCTGGCGGCCGGGGCGTAGGCGGAGTGCCTGGCTTGCCAGTAAATGTAGATACACATTATATTTGTGTGTATGAATGTTCGTTGTGTCACTGTGGCATGGCCTTTTAAAATGTAAATATAACAAGACGTGCATACTGTATATACTGGTTCTTATTTTCTCTCTGTATAAAAAAGACTGCTTTACCCAGAACTGGCATAGTAAGCTGGAAGACAGTGAGAGGTATGACACATACAAATTGTTTAAACCTGACTTTGGAAGAGAAAGGTACCTTGACCAAATAGACAATCCATATATTCAAAAAGTGTTCACAAAACTCAGACTTGGGGTTTCACCCTTGATGTGCAACAAACAGAGATACTCTGCAAACGGTTCCCATGTTTGCCCACTTTGCAGGATACCCTCACGAAAACGAGCACCACTTTCTTTTTAAGTGCCCAGTATACTCGGATATAAGAGAAACTTACTTGGGAAATGTCTTTGAAATTGGTCGACTCGAAAACTCGTTAATGCAGATACTACTAACACAAAACAAAAGTAGGTTGTGGGCACTCTCCCGGTATACATTTTATGCATTCAGGCATCGACAGCAACTGCTAGGCTAAAATGAATGTGTGTAAATGATTTCCGATCGATATGTTTCAACCCTTAGCACTGTATATGCACTTGTTCTTACTTGTCTCTGAGAGAGAAAACATTGAAATGGAAACTCTACTCCCCCTCTGTACAAACACAACAGTGTGGTTTACAACACAGGAGCTTGTATCCAATCGCCGGTCGATCATTATTTACAGTCCACTACTACGACATACTACTACTATATACTAGTAAGAAAGAAAGAGAGAAAGAGGGAGGGAGAGAGAGGGTGTGTGTGTGTGTGTGTGTGTGTGTGTGTGTGTGTGTGTGTGTGAATGTCTGAAGAGTACTCGGGTCCAGCGCGAGCGTTTTTTATGCACCGTTTTTGAGTCACTTGAGAAAATGTGACTCTATGTAATCGGTCAGTGTTAGTCTGTCCGGCCGGCCAGCCGTAGACACCACCTTAACGTTGGACTTTTCTCGGAAACTATCAAAGCGATCGGGCTCATATTTTGTTTAGTCGTGACCTCCAATGACCTCTACACTTTAACGATGGTTTCGTTGACCTTTGACCTTTTTCAAGGTCACAGGTCAGCGTCAAAGGAAAAATTAGACATTTTATATCTTTGACAAAGTTCATCGGATGTGATTGAAACTTTGTAGGATTATTCTTTACATCAAAGTATTTACATCTGTAGCCTTTTACGAACGTTATCTCCCGCAGTGGGGCACTGCGGTTATGAAATTAAAGGTCCCTCCTGTTTTTGGAACCGCAGGAGCTTTCTAGTTTGCTGTTAGGTAGATTTTTGGTTCCTCTTTCCTGTCATGCTCTCTTTTTCTTCATGAATTCTTTTCTTTTTTCTGCCTTCTTGCTCATTCACCTGTATTTTTTCCAAAAATCTCTTCTCTTGCCGCTTGTCTTGCGATTCATGTATAGTTTAATCTGTTAGTGTTCTGATGTAAGTCCAGCAGTAGATAGGTTAAGCCTATTTTAACATACTGGAAACTGGTAATCTTCCAGTAGGTATTAATTTAGTTTTACTAAAGCCTGCTGGGACACAAGTAATGGGTTAGTGCATTTGTAAACAGGAATCGCTTGACAAGTGGCCCCCTTCATCCCCCCTTCCTCGTCCTGATATGGCTCTGCGTAGTCGGCTGGACGTTAAGCAACAAATAAACAAACAAACAAACGAACGTTATCAGAAAAACAAGGGAGATAACTAGCCTTTTCTGTTCGGCAACACACAACTTAACGTTGGGCTTTTCTCGGAAACTATAAAAGTGACCGGGCTCAAATTTTATGTGAACGTGACTCATTGTGTTGTGAATAGCAATTTCTTCCTGTCCATCTGATGCCTCATATAATATTCAGAACTGCGAAAGTGACTCGATCGAGCGTTTGCTCTTCTTGTTATTGGAATGTTTAATTATTGACAAAACAAAATGTTAAATTGTTTGGTCTACTTGAAAGTCCACTGGGTCGAGGTGCTGTTGGTCTACTTGAAAGTCCACTGGGTCGAGGTGCTGTTGGTCTACTTGAAAGTCCACTGGGTCGAGGTGCTGTTGGTCTACTTGAAAGTCCACTGGGTCGAGGTGCTGTTGGTCTACTTGAAAGTCCACTGGGTCGAGGTGCTGTTGGTCTACTTGAAAGTCCACTGGGTCGAGGTGCTGTAAATGTAACGTTTTGTTTTCTCGCTAAATAAACGTTCCAATAACCTACCATTCTTACCCCCCGCGGGTTAGGGGGAAGAATTTACCCGATGCTCCCCAGCATGTCGTAAGAGGCGACTAACGGATTCTGTTTCTTGTATAGAATATAGTCAATTTTTGTAAAGATTTTAGTCGAGCAGTTATGTAAGAAATGTTAAGTCCTTTGTACTGGAAACTTGCATTCTCCCAGTAAGGTCATATATTGTACCACGTTGCAGGCCCCTGGAGCAAATTTTTGATTAGTGCTTTTGTGAACAAGAAACAATTGACAAGTGGCTCTATCCCATCTCACCCCTTTCCCCGTCGCGATATAACCTTCGTGGTTGAAAACGACGTTAAACACCAAATAAAGAAAGAACTACCATTCTTGGTTTTTGTTTTTTTATCAAGAAGGAAATAATTTTGTCGCTGCGTTTCAGCCTTCGTCGGCCCCCAGGTGGAGCTCACGTCAGGATGCATCATCGGGGCGGCGTGTCATGTGACCACCGGAGAGAAACTGCCGGAAAACACCGTGATCTACGGAGCCAAGTGCCACCGGAGGATCCAGCGAGAAAGGCCGCCTGTGAGTCACTTAGATTTAATTCACAATTTGATTTTTATTTAATTGGTTAAAACACATTTTAGTCTGTGAGTGAACATTTTTATTAAGGTTGGGTATACATGTTGCGAAGGGGTAATAAATTCTGACTTCAAAACCCACTTTCCTTTTCTGTTTTGGCTTGTATGTGCGAGATATTTATGTTTAAGTGGAAAAAAAATGTAATTTGGGTTGGGTATGTGCCACAAGGGCAATCACGTCCGGCTTCAAAAAACACTTTCCTTTTATCAAATAACCAAAGGGAAGTAATCGCTCTTAATGCATACGACATGTGTAATAGAGTAAGCGAGAGTTGTACGGAACCTTTTCTCCTGGCACCTGAGAGAATAACAAGCATTGAAAGGAACAAGCGACTTTCATCCTCTCGTGCCAGGAGAAAAGGTTCCGAACAACTCTCGCTTACTCTATTACACATGTCGTATGCATTAAGAGCGATTACTTCCCTTTGGTTATGTGATATCTTAACATCGCTCTGCCTCATTCTGTTTGAAATATTGACTTTCCTTTTATTTAAAAAAAAAATTATTGTGGAGTAAAAAGTTTAATTAGGGTTGGGTATAAATTCTGGCTTCAAAACCACTTTCCTTTTTGGCTTGTAGTTTTATGTGCGAGATATTTATTGTTGAGTGAAAAATGTAGGTAGGGTTGGGTATGTTGCACAGGGGTATTTAATTCACGTGGGGCTTTGCAAAATAAATTTCTGTTTACATTCTTGCTTGTCTGTGAGAGGGATTTATTTTCCCGGGAGTTAAAATTCCATGCATACAGTACTTTTTGTCAGTGTTCAGCCATCCAAGTATGCGTATGTATGGGATGGGGTGGGGGATGTTGTCAGAGATATAGCACTGTAGTGTCCATAATACAGTGGAACCCCCCTTTTAAGACCTCCAAAAATCTCATAAAACCAGATTTTAACAAGTCGCGTAAGGCGAAATTACTACATTTAGTTAAGCTGTGGAACTCACAGAATGAAACTGAACGCACTGCATTTTCTCACAATGACCGTAGTCCGCTGCTTGTGCATAACGGAGTGAAACTGACGAGCCTGTTCAGCGCGGTAGTGGTTTCGCTGTGCTGCATAGCACACTTTTCTGTACCTCTCTTCGTTTTAACTTTCTGAGCGTGTTTTTAATCCAAACATCATATCTATATGTTTTTGGAATCAGGAACCAACAAGGAATCAGATGAAATTGTTTTTAAATCGATTTCGGAAATTTAATTCTGATCATAATTTTTATATTTTTAATTTTCAGAGCTTGTTTTTAATCCAAATATAACATATTTATATGTTTTTGGAATCAGGAAATGATGTAGAATAAGATGAACGTAAATTTGGATCGGTTTATGTAAAAAAACCATTATTACAATTTTCAGATTTTTAATGACCAAAGTCATTAATTAATTTTTAAGCCACCAAGCTGAAATGCAATACCGAAGTCCGGCCTTCATTGAAGATTGCTTGGCCGAATTTCAATCAATTTGATTGAAAAATGAGGGTGTGACAGTGCCGCCTCAACTTTTAGAAAAAGCCGGATATGACGTCATCAAAAGTATTTATCGAAAAAAAGAAAAAAAACGTCTGGGGATATCATTCCCAGGAACTCTAATGTCAAATTTCATAAAGATCGGTTCAGTAGTTTGGTCTGAATCGCTCTACACACATGCACTGTAGACACACACACACACACGCACTGTAGACACACACACACACGCACACACACACACACACACACACACGCACACACACACACACACACCACGACCCTCGTCTCGATTCCCCCTCTATGTTAAAACATTTTGTCAAAACTTGACTAAATGTAAAAAGAAGGGAGTCTTAAAATGGGGGTAAATTTGCAAAGGGTATGAACAGAAAGTCTGAGAGAATATGGTCTGAAAAGGGAGGGAGTCTGAAATTGGGGGGGGGGGGGGGGGGGTCTTAAAAGGTGAGGTCCACTGTATGTCAACTTAAGCCGCGAAAGAAATTATTTCTAGTGAACCGTTAGTGTCTATCAAGTATAAATTGTAACATTTGTTCTGAGTAAAACGCAACAACAACGCACTTTCTTTGTTGTCATGCATCAGAACCCAGTCTAGAGACAAAGTGCTTGCTGCCGCGCGAGCCAAGAAAATGTTCCCTCTTTATCTATGCTACGCTGGCCAAAAAAAAACCTCCACGCTGAGGTGTTTCCAGACACATTGTACGTAGGGTGAACCAAGAAATTATGCGTCTCAAAAGTAGATGTAGATTGGTCAGCTAATTAATGAATGTTTAATGTGGTAATGTGTTTCAGGCCCAGAATCTGCAGATAGACTTCCTGACCAAGATTCTGCCAAACTACCATTACCTGAAAAAGGTGTCCAAGGCACAGTCACCTCCAAAATAGTTGTAGAGATCTTTGGACTTTAGGTAGACAACAAGGCACTGGGACATTTCATAATAACTTTCAATGGTTTTGGATTTTGCTATCGACTTCCTGAGGATGAAGATTGCCGAATGCATCACTGCGAGCAATACCTGGTACAAAATGTCCAGTGCGCAGGCAGTCTCCTCCAAAATAGTGTAGAGATCTTTGGACTTTAGATAGACAACAAGACAAAGAGACAAACGATAACTTTCACTGGTGATGGATTTTCCTGTCAACGTCCTGAGGATGAAAATGTCAAGTGCGCAGTCCCCTCCTAAGTAGTAGAGATCATTCATTTCATTCAAGCGCAGAATTTATTATCTCATCTCTTGGAAATGTTGGTAGCTTTCTCTCTGTTGAAAGCTAGCGGCAACAACAGTCAAGGAAGCTACCAAGATGTGTGTGTTTTCGGGTGTAATCGGCCACCGGCACTTCCAGCAGAATGAGAACATTATTGCTATGCCAAGCTAAAGATTGCTTCGGTTAAACAAATAATCACAAGCATGCAACAGTTCCCTCTTTTCAGTGAGTCCTGGTACTCAGTTTTGCTTCCCACTCTGTGTAGCAATCACAAAATGGGTCATAAATATTGTCTACACTGACAAGTGGCACTGCAGATAGTATTCTCTCTAATGGGTATTTTATGTTCCTGCATATATATGAAATTTCATCAAAAATGTATATTCTTGTGCAAGATTGCATGAATGCGGATATAGGAATACATTTTTAGAAAATGCTACACTTAAAACACCATTTGCTGTGCTGAAAATTCCAATAAAACATTGCTACACTTGAGGCTTTACAAGGGTTGGCAGGTCTGGGTTAGTGCGATGACACTGGCTTTGGACATGGATACCGTCCCAGATTCATCACATAAAGCTGAACATGCATGTCTACCTCGGCCTGGATTGGAACCTGAGACCCTTGAATCACGGTCCAGTGCTCTACCAGCTGAGCCACCCTTGCGTAGGTTACATAGTTTAACAAGGGAAAGGAACATTGGACAATGATTTTCATTGGTGTTGGATTTTTCTGTCAACTTCCTAAAAACTGAAATTGCAGAATGAATCGCTACTGAGGTTTTTGAATCTTTAGATATGTTGCTGCTTATTTGTTTCTGTTTTGTGAGATGTTCAGTCGCTGTTCTAAAAAAAGTTTCGCCCTACATAGGAAATGAATCGTTAGCCTATCGTTTGAGCGGTTTTGAAATTGTCGCTGACAGTGCAGGAGTTGCTTGTAAGTGGTATTGTAGGCCTATTCTTGTTTGTTGTTTTTGCTTCAGTTTTCTATTCATCTTTTTGTGTTTATGAAATGATTGAATGCAGCTTTGCCTGTTGTGGACCTCTGTGCTGACAGTCATTTTTCTTGAGTGTGTTGTTTTATGCAACTTAGAAGAGAGAGAAAGAGTGTGTGTGTGTCTGTGTGTTCTTTAAAGATGTATCATTGTGCAATATTCTCAGATATGATGCAACAGTGAGTGAAAATAAGAAGGAAAGAGAGAATACGTGTGTGTGTGTGTGTGTGTGTGTGTGTTTGTGTGTGTGTGTGTGAGAGAGAGAGAGAGAGAGAGAGAGAGAGAGAGAGAGAGAGAGAGAGAGAGAGAGAGAGAGAGAGAGAGAACACGTATGTGCATGCATTGCTCATGTGTGTGACAGAGTGTGTGTTCACTAAAGAGAGGAAGAGTGAATGTCTCGATGTGTGATAAGCAAATTTATTGTGGTACATGTTCAACATTAGCGAGAATATCCCACTTTGTTTCAGTTGCATTCTTGCTTAATTTTCCATTGTTATTTTGGTGAATAAACTCTCTGTGAATGCATTGCTTTGTGTGGTAAAATCGTCTGCGTGTGTCACAAACATTAACTTTAGACATAGACATAGACATAGACCACTTTGTTATCATAACGAGGAGAAACTCAGGTGTGATGTATACAGCATTACAATAAACAACATAAAACGTAAGAACATAAATCAAATATGGAGGCGCAAATAGTCTGGTAATAGTCGAGATTAGGACGACAATATCAAAACAAATCTCTCTCTCTCTCTCTCTCTCTCTCTCTCTCTCTCTCTCTCTCTCTCTCTCTCTCTCTCTCTCTCTCTCTCTCTCACACACACAGAGCCAATATAATGACACTTTATTGTTGATCAGAATTATACATTCAATTGGTAATTTTTTCTTAGCCTTTCAAGTTACGTAACCAAGTGTTACAGCATTTCTCCAACCAGCTGGAATCACTGGAGTCACCTAAACTGTCTTCATGTAGGAAGGGTTACACTTATTTTTCTTAACTAGCGTGAGAGACCCGGCTTCGCCCGGGCTCTTCTGTCTGTCTATGGCTGTCTGTGTGCGTCTCTCAAACACACACACACACACACACACACACACACACGCAGGTAATAAAACATTCTGAGTTCGGTTCAAAAGTGTATGTTTAAAAAGAAAATTTATTAAGTGATGTAAAGAGAAGCATTTATACGCAGACATTCACACGCACATACCGTGGCTGACACCGGCGCATGGAGACGTACAAATACACATTCACACACAGTCATCGTGGCTGAGATGCCTGGCCGCAGGTACACACTTATTAGAAAGAATCCACAATTTGTACGTAAGAGTTTAAAACGCTTAAATGCATGCATTGACAGTCAAAATACATATTCAAAATCTATAGATGGATAAAAATAGAACCAATTAATTTAACACATGTATACACAGATATTCACACACAGACACCGTGACTGACACCCATGGAGACGTACAAATACTCATTGACACACACTCACCGTGGCTGAGATGCATGGACGCAGCCGGTACACAGTCATTAGAAAGAATCCACAAATTATACATAAGAGTTAAACGGAGCAGTTTTGTACACGAGAGCAAGAGACTTTCTCGACAGTACAGGGAAGTCCTCCCACAGAACACTCTACCTCTGACAAGAAGAAGAGGAAACCCCCAAGGCAACAGAGAAACCAGGCATCCAGTGTTCCACATGTTACCTCAGGAGAAGATCAGAATGACACAGCTCGACAGGCACTCACCTTAGCCCTGATCGACGAACAGTACCCAAAAGAGGCGTGGATCCATGTATACACCGATGGATCAGCAACTAACCGGCGGCCGTGCTCAATGGAGGTGCAGGCATTCTCATCCAGTTCCCTGGGGGACATACAGCTACATCCAGCGTTGCCACTGGCAAACACTGCACAAACTATAAAGCAGAAGCAGAAGCTCTCATGCAGGCCGCCTCCTTGGTTCAGGACTCCGCAGACCCTTGCTACCAAGTTGTCTTCTTCTCGGACGCCCTTTCAGTCCTTCAGGCCCTAGAGAACGACAAACTCCCACAGCTGGCCAAAGCATTACAGATGGTCAGACAAACCAGAAGAGTTGTCCTCCAGTGGATACCAGCACACTGTGGGATACCAGGAAATGAAAGGGCAGATGAGCTGGCGAAAGAAGGAGCCGTGGAAGACCAACCTGAAAACAGTGTCAGCTTTAGTGAGCAGAAGACAATCATCAAGGCATTGATGAGGCCAAGGACAAACAGAGATGACTACCACACAATGTCCAGAGAGCAGCAAGTCAACCTCATCAGGCTGCGTACTGGCCACAACAGGCTCAATGCTCACATGAACCGAAAGTTCAAGCTGGCGCCATCACCAACCTGTGCCTGCGGTCAAGAAGACCAAACAGCGGAACACATCTTACAGCGATGTCCCTTACTAGATGAGGAACGAAAAGAAGTGTGGCCGTCACCAACTCCCTTGCAGACCAAACCATACGGCAGTCGACAGGAGTTGGAGAAAACGACAACATTTATCACCAGTGCTGGACTGATTGTGTAACCTCTGCGAACGCCAAGAAGAAGAAGAAGAAGATACATAAGAGTTAAAAGTGGCAGAAATGCATGTATTCTCAGTCAAAATACAAATTTAAACTACATACATGCATATGGATAAGAATACAACCGATTAATTTAACACATTAATACGCAGATATTCACACACACACACACACCGTGACTGACACGCATGGAGACATACAAATATACATTCAATCACACACACTCACCGTGGCTGAGATGCATGGACAGGGATACACACTCATTAGAAAGAATCCAGAAATTAAACGTAAGAGCTAGCCGGTCAGAACCGTATAGAAACTCTTTTTTTGTCAGGACGCCGGCTGAATGGAACTGCATACAAGACTCTGTGGTACGTTCAGCAACTGCCAACACATTTACATCAGGTGTTGGCAGGGCCCCACCACCATCGGCGCACCGCCAGGTGTTTTTATCCTGCTTTTGAACACTGCCCAAACTCCAGCAGTTGACACCTCCAACCTGGAAGGGCATGCAGAAAGTTTTTAAACTCCGTCACGCTGCGCTCTCTCGCCCATGGCGACGACAGCCATTATTGGCTACTGCAATGTACTACATCCAGATCCAGATCCAGATCCAGAGAGGGAGAGAGAGAGAGTGTGTGTATGCCGTGTGTGTGTGTTCGTGCGTGCTTGCGTGTGTGTGTGTGTCACGTGTATGTGTGTGTGTGTGTGTGGTCGCCAAAGGTCAGAGACGGGAGGGGGTAGGAAGACTGTGTGTGTGTGTGTGTGTGTGTGTGTGTGTGTGTGTTTTTCTCTCTCTGTCTGTCTGTCTGTCTGTCTGTCTCTCTGTCTGTCTTGTCACATATTGATATTTTAGGACAGAGAGAGCTAGTGTGTGCGTGTGTGAATTCTCAGAGACATATACAGAAAGCGCGATTGTTGTTTTGAATGATCATAGTGGGGCTCGTATGTTGCAGACGCACTCATAAATCATTCACATCTTGCAACAAACATCATACTTTGTGGTATTGTTCCTTATAATTATTTAAGGGATTTCAGATACAGAGCCACTTCAGAAATCGGTTTTTTTGTCTTTGATAGGGAATAAAAGGCTGCATTTACAGCAGACGAAATTCGTACCAAAAGCGCTCAGCAGTAAATATTCCCAACTCAGCAAATGTAAAATTCAATGGTTTACCATGCACCAGAAGTTGTCTGCTGATAACACATGCATGACATAAATACTCTTATGGGTATTTTTGTGTTCTGGTATTTAATTTGATCGTTTTTAGAATTTTATATATCCGCAGCATGAAAATTCAAGATGGCGGCCTCCGCAACATTGCGTGTTTTGATTTGAGCGAAAACAACGTTTCTGAAGGTAAGTTTTCAAGAATACGCATCCATTCACCAATGTCACATCATTTTACTGTTTAATTCTCCCCTGGGGTCTGTTATTCATCGGGTGAAGCGCTGAAATGCAGAGTAATCTTGCAATAGCTCATCAAGCTGGATTGTGATGCTGATAGATCTAGATCTATCTGTTGATTACAAGTAAGGAAATCATGATCGCCACGCTGGTGATTTTAAACAGATTAAACGAACTTTGAATAAAAGGCGAGGAGAAAGAGATTGTTCATGGTATGATAAATGATTAGTCCTGCCTACGTTAAGGACTTCCATAAGGTGGGGAGGGGTAGAGTCAAAAACTGAGTGAGGGTAGGCCAGATAGTAGGATGACCAGCTGGAGATAAAAACACTCCACTCCCCATGTCTTTACAGTGTTGTGATCAAACTTTCAAAGACGGTAGGTAACAGACAAAAGCATACAGTGTATGCTAATCAAATGAGATAAGTGGTTTTGAAAAATGAAGAGGTACCGCTCTTTGAGTTTTACAATTTTGGTTTGTTGCTTGTTTCTCATCCTTTTGCTAATTTTAAGTTGACCGTGCATTGGTGTGAATTTTATTTTTACAGGATATATACAAGAGTTACACCACATGCCGGTTCCTGGGAACAAGCGTTCTGCATTTATTCCGGTGCCACAGAAGGGAGCCGATTTCACTAGTACTACTGTATCAAGGTTTGTTACCTAATACATCTTAACAGTAAGATTTTTTTATTTGTATTAATTGGAACATGTTTGCACATCATTTGTAAGCGACCTCTGTGAATTTGATGGGTTTAACGTACGAACCCTCACTATGGTCAACATTCTGTTAGCGACTGTTTGAAGCGAATAAATGTAGCGGTCAGAAAGATTCCAGAATCAGTTGGGTCACTGGAAACTGTGTTTGTTTGTTTTTTAACCTGAAACAGTAAGAATTATACGAATTCATGAAATACAATTTTCTTTCATTTTGGTCTGTTGTGTGAAGACTTGCTAACCCGGCTTTGACCGACTCTCTGAGATAGTAAACATTATTCAAATACATTCAAATAAAAATGTCACTTTTCATCTTTTGTGTGAAGGGTACCACAGGCTGATTTCCTGCACCATGGATGTAGAGGAGGCCAGACAGTCTGCTTCTCATTCCAGCTGTGTTGCGTTTTTTTCTGCTCGTGAAGTGTATCGCCACATTGCCAAAGCCATTGGCCAAGAGAAGTCACCCTGTCTGCCCATTTTGCATAGCCTTACAGGCTGTGACACTATGTCGTTCTTCAATGGTATTGGGGAATCAGAAGGCTTGGGAAGTATGGCAAGCATTTGAAGACGTCACTCAAACTTTCTTCAGGTTGTCTGCTCCTCTTTGTAAGCTGAGTACCACTGACAGGGCAGCACAAGAGCTTTTTGGTGTACATTTGTAGGACAAAACCAGCAACGTACTGGGTGTAAACAGTGCTAGACGGTACCTCTTCAGTAAAAAGAGCTGCCAAATTGACCATAATCCCCTTACAAGTGAGGTGCTGCTGCAGGACATGAGATTGAGAAGAGCCATCTACCTATTAGACTTCCAAACTCTGTGGGCTGACAGTTCAAGGCTGGAAAGTGGGAGTCATTCTGGACGAGCTTTCAAGAGGTATCCAGCGTGTGCCGAGAACTCATGAGGTGTGCCTGCAAGAAGAGCTGTACAACAAAACGCTGCAAATGCTGCTAAGAAGGACTGCAGAGCACAGCTCTCTGCAAATGTGCTTGCATGCCTGTGAAAACTGTCAGCATCTAAACTGTGCAAAAATATTATTGCACCCATTTTCATACCCCAACTCAAACTTTTATTCCTGTGTCATTTTATTCAAACTGTCTATGCCATTAAAGGCTCGCATCTTCGCTATCTGGCACATTTTTTTTTAACATCATCATTTACGCCGTCAAAATAAGGATACCCTTGACGTGACAAAGAGATGTGACAAAAACTTCGGGTACCTTTTAAAAAGCCGACGATAATTCCTGAGGCACAACTGGGTCACTGTTGTATACGAAGAGAAAGTCAACTTGATTATCCATCCAGAACAGGTTGTTTTATTTCGCCATCTTGCATATTTCTAGTGTTGTGCCATTGTACCTACTGATGTATGTGTCGATCTCACGGATGAGATGTTTATGTGTCAAATTTGAGGGATACCCAAGTCAACTAAAATCCATGTATTTTAGCAATGACCAAGTGGGTTGCGTTGAAACTTTCAGGAATGTGAGTCTGTTTCAAGTACTGCCAAAGTTTCTTTTGAGTATAGACACTTGCCGGAATGTGCTAGTTGTGTAAACACATGAGAACAAACAACGTTTTCGAAATACAGCGATTATGAATTTTAGTCAACTTTTGAGTTGATACATTACATTTTTATCAGTTTTATTTTGGGGGTACCCTTATTTGGGCGGCGGTCAAATAACCCATGTAAAGGCCACCTTTTATCTTAAAAGTGTTCCAGTTAGCCAAGTTGAGTGCCCTCAATAGCATACATTGAATATAACAGCACAGGAATGAATGTTTTCGTTTTGGTATGAAAATTGGTGCAATATATTTATTTTTGCACAGTTTAGGTAATCCACAAATTCTTCAACCCTGCCACCCACACCGTCCAATCATTCTCTGCACCAACAATGCATGTATTGTTTTGTTTAAAAATGTGTTTGTGTTAGTTTCTATTGCAAGAGAATGTCTTGTAGCATCAAAAATGCCTAAATACCCTTTTATTGGCGGCCATTTTGAAAATTGTAAAAAAACTACTGATTTCTTAATTTTTTCACGGTGGCTCTGTATCAGGTTTTGTTAAGCAAAAGCAAATGTCCATTTACGCCAAATTTGCTGTTAATCACATGAAGTGAAATATGCCTAACATACCCAACCGTTTACACTGGCGGCCATTTTGAAAAATTGTTTAAAAACTACCCATTTTTTATTTTTCGCGATGGCTCTGTATCAGGTTTTGTTAAGCACATAAAACTCTTCATATTTGCTTAATTTGGTGTTTGTTGCATGATTTGAATGATTTTGCAACATAGGAGCCCCACTATCA
>NC_090260.1:17773703-17783203 GCF_037325665.1 Littorina saxatilis | reverse complement strand
GGAATGGTACCAAATGTTTGATTTAGCATCCAGTGATTCGAAACATGTGCCTGAAAGTGGGTTACAGTCAACGAATAGTGACAGAGTTACGTGAGATACGCATAAAACCGCACTTGGCGCTGCTTGTGTCAGTTAATGATAATTGTACGTCAGAAAAACACAAATGATTATTGTTGAAGACAACTTTTTTTGACAGAAATGAAGTACAGTAATTGTACGTCAGAAAAACACAAATGATAATTGTACGTCAGAAAAACACAGTGTGTACAACAATGAGACAACACTTGTGTCTTCTATCTGTTTCTGTCAACTGTAGGTAATTTAGTGTAATCAGGTTTACAAAAACGAGTGACACAATATTTTTGTGTCATAAACAGTTGACAGAAATGAAGTACAGTAATGAAAGTTATTGTATGTCAGAAAAAAACAAAAAGAACATAACAGCCATGAGAAGAAATCACCTGGTGTGTATAACAATAAGACAACACCTGTGTTTTCTATCTGTTTCTGTCAACTGTAGGTAATTTAGTGTAATCAGGTTTACAACTAGAAGACAACTTTTTTACCGCTCTGCCAGTCTTTTGATGTGAGTCTCTTGCAGCGGAGGGGAGACAACACCTGTGTCTTCTATCCGTTTCTGTCAACTGTAGCTAATTTAGTGTAATCAGGTTTACAAAAACGAGTGACACAATATTTTTCTGTCATAAACAGTTGACAGAAATGAAGTACAGTAATGAAAGTTATTGTATGTCAGAAAAAAACCAAATGATTATTGTTGAAGACAAACTTTTGTAAAACAAGAAGACCGTAACAGCCATGAGAAGAAATCACCTGGTGTGCACAACAACTATTTTCTGACAACATTGCGAATGGTGTTGGTGCTGATTTGGCCTGTGAATTTGATTGGAAGTGTGTCGATGATTTGTGTTAACAGTGAATCGTTCGACTGCAGGTCCAAATCGCGTGCAAGAAGTTTTTGGAGTTCGTCGTGAAAGGCTGTGACTTGCCTGCCGTCTCGGAGTTGAAAGACTGCTCTGGCAGTGTTTTGATGCGAGTCTCTTGCAGCGCAGTTTGGACATTCACCATCTTCATACTTCTTCTTGGAGCATGCTATAAAAAAGAAACAGACAAAAAAAGTGAAATGCAGAGAAGTGTATTGTGCATAAAAACAGAATAGATTTGTAAATAGCTTAAGTCCAATGCCCAAATAGCTGAACCATGACAAAATGGCTTAGGCAACAACAAAAAAAACTTTGCTTATGGTTTCATCGCCAAAAATATAGGGTAGGTAGGTCGATTAAACTTTTTTTTCTTTTTTTTTCTTCATTTTTAATTTTTGTCTGATTTTGTTACAAAGTAACAAAAGAAAAGAAACCAAAAAGAAGAACAGAAGAAGACAATGTGGTGTTTTTGTTGTTATTATTTTGTATTTGTGTTTTTTCTACAACATTTTTTTTTTTGAGAGAGAGAGCAGCAGGATGAAGGCACTTTACAACACAGGCACTAGTTAGGGTATATGGCAAGATTTATATAAAAGATAGGAAGGTTGGACATGGTGATTTACTAAGAGTAACGCAATCGTGGATCCACGTTCAGTCACTTACTATGGAAACAGATAAATCAAGAACAGAAAACTGTAGCATACCTCCTCTCCCAAAAATAAATCGACCAGGAAACAACGTGCAGGTTTTTATATAAATCTTGTCATATAGCCTAACTAGTGCCTGTGCTTTACAATGCACATGTCAATGTAACAGGCACGAGAAGAGTCTAACTTAAGAGTTCTTACCTGCTTTGGTGCAGCAGATGTACACGTCTGTGTACATTATCTCCTCCACAGTGTGTTCTGGTGCAGCCTCCTGTGTATGGAAGTCTGGATCGTCGTTGAAAGCAGCAAGGCCAGTGTCATTGATATCCATGAGCAGCAGTTCATCGTCTTGTACAAACTGTTGGAAGATGCCATACAAGGATGCATTGATGAAATAATACAAAGTGATTTTAAAATTTGAGAAGTAATGGGATGTGACTCAGATTCTGCAGCAATTGTTTTGTTGTTGCTAATGATAAATTACATCTGGGTAAACATACAGACAGATGTGAATCTGTGAAAAAATAGTGTGAGAAATGGGACGCGACTCAGATTTTGCAGTGAATGTTTTGTTGATGATAGATGACATCTGGGTAAAGAGACAGCCATGTGAATCTGTGAACAAAAATAGTGTACAAAAGTTTAACAGGCAGTGTGAGCGTTAGCAGCAGAAAAAGCCAACATGTGATTTGATCAGCTCTTGATGTCATATAGGTTTCAAAGATACCAAGCGCGATCACTGTGACTGTGAGAACGTCCTCTTTCCACGAAAATACGTTAACAGTCCACCACACAAGCAGAATGGGAGTCAAATTCATGAGCGACAGTTGCAGTAGGTTTTGTTTTCTGTTTATGTGAATTTTCTTTCTGATTGGTTTCACTAGAATTCTTTGGCGTACACAAGTAATTTGATGCACAGGCCTGACCTGGATGTGAAAAAACAGATTTGCGTTGTTCCCTATGACTGTCAGGAGTTTGCATGGGACTTGGAGAAAACAAAACAGGTGTCAATTGGTAGAAACATTGATAATGTGTCAATAAAAATTCCAGCAAATCTGCAAAAGAATCAAACGACATCAACACTGCTGCTCCATTTGCAGAATGGGCACCATTTCTGTTTCTTTCATGTGAATCAAAGAGATGAAATGACTGTGTATCCAGGTTGCCATAAATAGCAATACTTGATTCCTGAAATGTCGCAAGAACATAGTTTGACACTGAAAAAGCTTGGTGTAACCCATGTGCAAAGGAAGTCAAACCAAAGCCATGATCATTTACAACAGAAGCCGGGAACTGTGAAGGATTTTGTGTGTCCAGTGAACATGTCAAAGGCATATTCTATATGCACAGCATGACCAACAACATATGATGGCATATGTTCATGTCCTAGGTAACCATCAATGCCAAATTCATGCGAAATCTGAGCGTACAAAGATGAGCCTTCCAAAAGCACATTGTCCAAATCGGTGGACTGAATCATCTGGTCAAATGCACCCTCATTCAATGGCGGCGTTTGAGTCACATTTGACAATCGGACAAACAGCAGTAATGCTGCGAGAGCTATGGCAGTACATTGGCGGCCAGCAATAGAACCAAATATTCCACAGCCTTGGTGAAGGTTTGCAAGTAAAGAGGTTCTTACCATGATGCTGAGAGGAAAACTCGTTGGCGCGGTGAAGCTGAGTCTGGGAAGCTGAGTCTGTCTTCTCTTCGATGATGGCGCGCCCGGTAAAAGTCTCTTCGATGATGTAATCGCAGTTTCGTATAAAAGTTTCCCAAAATTCGGAAGAGCATCAGACACGAATTGTTGCTAATAACATAAACGAATGATTTACGAAATTACTATTCTAGCAAAAGTAAATACATGTGTCATTCAGTGGGCGATCACTGAGTGGTATGGGAATAAAATCGTAGCTGCCTTGATCATGCTGTAACACTGTGTCGTCTGCTAACACCACCGGAAGGTAGATGGTTTGCGATTGATGTCGCTCTAATGTTTTTTTAAAATATTTTTAGCGTGTGAGATCTGAGATAGTTGTTTTTTTGTATTATATAACCTATTATAGTGTAATTTTGCATCATGCTGTAACAGTTTCAAGAAAGAATGAAAAAAATGGAAATACATTGCTGCAAACAACTAAGTTTGCCGAAAATTAGTTCCGGAATGTCACCATTCGCACAGCCAAATGCCTCCGCATAACCCAGACCTCCGGGTCTGGGAATAAATATACATTATATTTGTGTGTATGAATGTTCGTTGTGTCACTGTGGCATGGCCTTTTAAAATATAAATATAACAAGACGTGCGTACTGTATATAATACTGGTTCTTATTTTCTCTCTGTATAAAGCTGGATCATCTTTTTTAACCTTTGGTTTTATAAAGTGGATCTGACATTTTTATCTCTTTAAAAAGTATTATTTTTAGAAATAAACGTTTTCTTTTAAACAAAAAACAAACCCTACCCCAAAAACACTTTTTAAAGACAATATACACAGAAACGAAGAAACGAACCGAAATCTTTATGATAAACTTTTATCACCACTCTTACCCGCTCCGACATCCTCCCTCCCTCGCATCTTCCCTCCCCCCCCCCCCCCCCCCCAACACATTACCTATTTTCATGTCCCTAATAGATATTAGTATCTGTGAGGACGTAAAGGACCCCCATAGTATAGTCCCAAAAATTAACCTCTCGTGGTCACTCGGGGAAAAGTTCAGCCATTCAAGTTCGATAACATGCCTAAGCTACAATCACTTATCACCCGCGGTTGCGCCCCTTGAATCATAGGCCCCAGGTGTGTTTTAATTGTACAGCCTGACATAACTCCGTTAGCCTACTGACGTCATGTAAGAAGTTGTCCTCTACTTTTGGTCACAGCTGTATGTCACCATTTTCCACTCCTTTCAAATATTCCGCACAGATTGCAGCATTAATTTCTTGGGAGAAAAAAGCCCACTGGATTGCTGCAGGTATATTTTCAGTGAAAGAGTTGAAAGTTAAAGTTGCTGCCAAAGTGTCAAAAAGTCATTTAATTCTTTTCAGGTGGTACATGTTCAACATTAGCGAGAATATCCCACTTTCTTTCAGTTGCATTCTTGCTTAATTTTCCATTCCATTGTTATTTCGGTCAATAAACTCTCTGTGAATACATTGCTTTACTCATATCGTTGTGTGGTAAAATCGTCTGCGTGTGTCACAAACATTAACTTTAGACATAGACATAGACATAGACCACTTTGTTATCATAACGAGGAGAAACTCAGGTGTGGTGTATACAGCATTACAATAAACAACATACAACGTAAGAACATAAATAAAATATTGAGGCGCAAATAGTCCACTCATAATAGTCAAGATTAGGACGACAATATCAAAACAAATGTCTCTCTCTCTCTCTCTCTCACACACACACACACACACAGCCAATATGATAATAAGAACACTTTATTGATGATCAGAATTATACATTCAATTGGAAATTTTTTCGTAGCCTTACAAGTTGCATGAACAAGTGTAAGAGCTTATCTCAAACCAGCTAGAATCACTGGAGTCACCTGTGCTGTCTTCATGTAGAAATACACACATTTTATTAGTTATTGGTGTTTTGCTCTCACATGGAATTGTAAGAACTTCAAATAAAATTAAATCACATAAATAGCAATTAACTAGTACACTGTAGCGTTATAAATCAATAGATATGCTTTGAGGACATTGATGAGAAAAGGTCACACAACATTACATGTAAACTACAAAGAAACTACAGTCAAAGAATTTAGTCTATACCCTCATATGTCATATCTACAGAAACAAAATTTAAGATCAAATATTGTCTTATTGTAATCATTCTTTTGTTTGGCTATTTTCATTTTTTGACTAAAGATTGCCTGCAACCGTACACAACTGAGTTCCCTCCCTTACACAACAAATATTTTCGGTGAGCTTGGTAAGAGTTCCCTCCCTTCACAAACAAAGGCTCTCAATTCTATGTGTCTGACAGTTTTTGACTCTGCTATTGAGGCAGTCATACTCTGCTTTCTAATGGTAATTTTTGTGATAATTTGATGAGATTACTATAAACAAGTCTAAAAACGCACACACTTCACTGTTATCTGCTGATTAAAACAACATCTCACCATTCAGTATGAGTGACTGACTGCCCTACACCTCATGATCACACGTTTGTGAAAACAATTAACCCTTTAAAAGCACCATGCTGTGCAGTCCCTGTATGATTATATGGACAAATATAACCTTATGCCAATTCAACTCTTTAACCCGGACGATAAACACGGCCTCGACCATGTCTCGTTCTTCACAAAAGCAATCTACAACTCTGACATATCCTGTTGTTTTTAAAACTAAATCGCTATTACACCACCGATCCATACCCAACCAAGGGTTATAAAAATGGCAGGCCACCACTTTTAAGTAAAACAAACCTTCTTACTTAATAAATACCCCTTTCAAAAACCAACCCTTTTACCCTAAAAGTACTTTTAGATGTCCGTGATATATGTACTCGGTGCCTCGCCGAGCTTATAAGTTATTCCTGGCTGACAGGCACCCATGCCAGCTGCGCCATTGGCCGGCTGACAGCCGGGGCGTAGGCGGAGTGCCTGGCTTGCCAGTAAATGTAGATACACATTATATTTGTGTGTATGAATGTTCGTTGTGTCACTGTGGCATGGCCTTTTAAAATGTAAATATAACAAGACGTGCGTACTGTATATACTGGTTCTTATTTTCTCTCTGTATAAAGCTGGATCATCCTGGTCACTCGGGGAAAAGTTCAGCCATTCAAGTTCGATAACATGCCTAAGCTACAATCACTTGTCACCCGCGGTTGCGCCCCTTGAATCATAGGCCCCAGGTGTGTTTTAATTGTACAGCCTGACATAACTCCGTTAGCCTACTGACGTCATGTAAGAAGTTGTCCTCTACTTTTGGTCACAGCTGTATGTCACCATTTTCCACTCCATTAATTTCTTGAGAGAAAAAAACTTTCCTAACCTAGGTGGTGGGTTCAAGTGCTAGTCTTTCGGATGAGACGAAAAACCGAGGTCCCTTCGTGTACACTACATTGGGGTGTGCACGTTAAAGATCCCACGATTGAAAAAAGGGTCTTTCCTGGCAAAATTGTATAGGCTTAGATAAAAATGTCCACCAAAATACCCGTGCGACTTAGAATAATAGGAAAAGTAGGATATGCGCCGAAATGGCTGCGATCTGCTGGCCGATGTGAATGCGTGATGTGTTGTGTAAACAAAAATTCCATCTCACACGGCATAAATAAATCCCTGCGCCTTGAATATGTGCGCGATATAAATTGCATAAAATTTTTTTTTTAAATCCCTGCGCTTAGAACTGTACCCACGGAATACGCGCGATATAAGCCTCATATTGATTGATTGATTGATAAAATGGTATTCTTAAAGGTTCTGATAAAAATATAAAGTAGCTATATGAGAAGCAATGGCGTCAGCCGCAGCAATGTCTCTTCATATCCAGGGACCAAGTGGGTGCGTGTGCACAAGTCCAGCGATAACTTTGGGACCTTGCCACCCAAAGTCTTTATTAAAACTTAAAAGATAGCTTAATTTTTCATTTGGGGTATTTGGCAAGATATTTCTATTCGAGTTTATAAATTGTCTGCGTGTGTCACAAACATTAACTTTAGACATGGACATAGACATATCAATCAATCAATCAATGAGGCTTATATCGCGCATATTCCGTGGGTACAGTTCTAGGCGCTCTGCAGTGATGCCGTGTGAGATGAAATTTTATACGGCCACTTTAATTGTTATCATAACGAGGAGAAACTACGGTGTGGTGTATACAGCATTACAATAAACAACATAAAACGTAAGAACATAAATACAATATTGAGGCGCAAATAGTCCACTCATAAATAGAGAATACTACATGGCTTGCTGTGTCGTACCAGATTTACACGAGTTGGTTTTTTTAAATATTGAACTGCGAGCGAAAGCGAGCTGTTCACTATTTGAAAAAGCAACGAGTGTAAATCTGGTACGGAACAGCAAGCCATGTAGTATTCTGTTTATCCTACATACTGTACTTACGTGTATTTTACTGAAAATGTCCTGCATTCGAGGCAGCTAAATTGAAGACGCTTGTTTTAGAACCTCGATCTCTTCTAAAGCCTCGTGCAATCTATTACGTCAAAGCAAAGAAACGTCACTCTGAAAGTGTGGCGTGACGTGTTAGTTCTAAAGATTCATCGAGGGTAATTAGCGAGCGCAATTTGTGTTTCTATAATGACGTTTGTCTCGGTGACTTTGGCATCATAAGCAGTGGAAAAACAGGTCCCTGCCAGACTTGCTTGACATGACCTCATTTACATGATATACACACGTGTGATTTGAACGATTATTATCTCACGGGTGTCTCTCTCACGTATGTAGGATAATAGTCAATATTAGGACGACAATATCAAAACAAATCTCTCTCTCTCTCTCTCTCTCTCACACACACGCACACACACACTGAGCCAATATGATAATAAGAACACTTTATTGATAACCAGAATGATACACTCAATTGGAAATTTGTTCGTAGCCTTACAAGTTACATGAACAAGTGTAAATGCAATTCACAAACCAACTTATATCACATGGACTGGCTGTGCTGTATACATGTAAAAATACACACCTTTTTTGTAACTATCGATATTAAGCTCTCACATTGTATTGTAAGAACGTCAAACAATATTAATATGAGTAATTTGAATTAGTACAGAGTAGAGTTATAAATCAATGTATAATGCTTTGAGGACATTAATGAGATAGGGTCACACAAAATTACATGTAAAGTACAATAAAACTACAGTCAAAGAATTTAGTCTATACCCTTATATGTCATATTTACACAAACAAAATTAAAGATTGAATATTGTCTTATTGTAATCATTCTTTCGTTTGGCTATTTTCATTTTTTGACTAAAGATTGCCTGCAACCGTACACAACAGAGTTCTCTCCCTTACACAACAAATATTTTCGGTGAGCTTGGTAAGAGTTCCCTCCCTTCCCAAACAAAGGCTCTCTATTCTATACAGTGTATGACAGTTTTTGCCTCTTCCATTGAGGCAGTCATACTCTGCTTTGACGCTCTGCGTGTGTCACAAACATTAACTTTAGACATAGACATAGACATAGACCACTTTGTTATCATAACGAGGAGAAACTCAGGTGTGATGTATACAGCATTACAATAAACAACATACAACGTAAGAACATAAATCAAATATTGAGGCGCAAATAGTCCACTCATAATAGTCAAGATTAGGACGACAATATCAAAACAAATCTCTCTCTCTCTCTCTCTCTCTCTCTCTCTCTCTCTCTCTCTCTCTCTCTCTCTCTCTCTCTCTCTCTCTCTCTCTCTCCCTCTCTCTCACACACACACACACACACACACACACTGAGCCAATATGATAATAAGAACACTTTATTGATGATCAGAATTTACACTCAATTAGAAATTTTTTTGTAGCCTTACAACATACTTGAACAAGTGTAAAAATTTCTCAAACCAGCTAATTTCACTGGAGTCACCTGTGCTGTCGTCATATAGAAATACACACATTTTATTAATTATCGTCGTTTTGCTCTCACATGGAATTGTAAGAACGTCAAATAATATTAAATCAATATGAGTAAATTGTAGTAAGCATGGTTATAAATCAATATATAATGCTTTGAGGACATTGATGAGATAAGGTCACACAAAATTACATGTAAAGTACAATAAAACTACAGCCAGAGAATTTAGTCTCTACCCTCATATGTCATATTTACACAAACAAAATTAAAGATTGAATATTGTCTTATTGTAATCATTCTTTCGTTTGGCTATTTTCATTTTTTGACTAAAGATTGCCTGCA
>NC_090260.1:17741203-17768703 GCF_037325665.1 Littorina saxatilis | reverse complement strand
TTTATCTTCTCCTGAATTCAAAAATATATAGATATGTCATGTTTACTCTAAAACTGTGCTCAGAATGAAGTGAATTTTAAGGGGCTTATTGTCCTATATTGGACATGAATTGGTTTATACGATTCGAGTTTTTACGCCCTCACGGCTTTTGATGTTTGCGTGTTTAGGTGGTATCAGCCATCTGCACTTATGGTAGAATGACCAAGATCTTTAACGTGCCATTGTGGTGACACGGGGGTGGGAGATGGATACCGTCTCTGGGTCTGCACATAAAGTTGACCCGTGTCCGTCCCGGCCCGGATTCGAACCAGCGACCTCTCGATCACAAGTCCAGTGCTCTACCACCTGAGCTACCCGGGCCCCCTGCTCAGAATGAAAGAAAATAGGTTCAGTAAGTACTACGGTCGCATGCTTCGCGGAGACGAGCGTGACCCGCCTCGGTCTTCGGGTTAGCCGAGACTATCTGAAGGTAGTCTCGGCGATGACTGTTTTTTTTAATAAAATGTCTTTGATGACGTCATATCCGGCTTTTCGTGAAAGTTGAGGCGGCACTGTCACACCCTTATTTTTCAATCAAATTGATTGAAATTTTGGCCAAGCAATCTTCGACGAAGGCCGGACTTCGGTATTGCATTTCAGTTTGGTGGCCTAAAAATTAATTAATGACTTTGGTCATTTCTTGCTTGACCGTCCTCAGGTCGTCCGACTCAACAACTCACTCTCTGCCTCACTCACTCTGAACACTGGTGCCCCGCAGGGTTGTGTTCGGTCCCCTCTACTCTTCACCCTTTTCACCAACGACTGCACCTCCGCTCACCCATCCACACACATAATCAAATTCTCAGACGACACCACCATTGAAGGCCTGATTTCTGACTCCAATGAGGACGCATACCGGGGGGAGGTTCAAAGAGTGGTTGAGTGGTGCTCTGAAAATGATCTCGAGCTAAACGTTCTTAAAACAAAAGAAGTCGTTATCGACCCTCGACGAAAGAAAGACCCCATCTTGCCCCTTGAAATAAATGGGGAAGCTGTGGAACAGGTCTCTTCATTCAAATTTCTCGGCACACTGATCTCTGAAGACCTGAAATGGGACGGGAACACCACGTCCATCATTAAGAAGTGCCAGCAGCGGCTGCACTTCCTGAGACAGTTGCGCAAGTTCCGTATGTCACAGCAAATCATGGCGCAGTTCTATCGCGCAGTCGTTGAGAGCACCCTGTGTTTTTCTATCACGGTCTGGTATGGCAGCACCACTGAGAAAGAGAAACAGCTACTGGAGAGCATTGTGCGGACAGCCTCCAAGGTCGCGGGCTGTGACTTCCCTTCCGTTGCCTCTATTTTTGAGTTGCGCTCAGGTCGAAAAGCAGGAAAGATTGTTCGCGACCCCTCCCACCCGGCAAACCACTTCTTCGAGCCTCTTCCATCTGGTAGGCGCTACAGAGCTTTGAAAGCCAGAACTAGTCGCTTTCGCTCTAGCTTCACTGCATTCCATTACTGTTCTCATAACTTGTGATAGTGGAAGTATGTGCAATGTGGAATGGTCCTTATTTTTTAGGTGCTTGAGTAGTTCTGTGATGGTAGTAGTTTTGTGCAATGTGACTCTAGGTTCAGGTGCTTGAGTAGATCTGTGATAGTCTGTTAATACTGTTGTTTTATACTGTCTAACTGGCTAGATTATGATTATATAATTTTATGTGATGATCTGACTAAATGATAATAATTACGTGTACTACTTACTTTTAAATGGATTATAATTTTTAGGTATTGTTCTAGTATTCACTAATGTTGCATTGATATTACTGGCACCCCTTTTAAACTGATATGGTTTTTACCTTTACAAGGCGACGATGTGAATTTGTGATGTAGATATGTGGCTGGTTATGTGTGAGTATGTAAATAATTGTGTGTGTGTGTGTGTGTGTGTGTGAGTTGTGTCTGTGTGTGCATGACAGTGTAATGTACGTATGTATGCATGCATGGTGATGTGTGTCTGCATATGTGTCTGGTTGGTTTTTATTTTATTTTTACCGTGCCGTGCCAAGATGAAATCCTTTTGCAAAATTGGTGAATAAATATCTTGTATCTTGTATCTTGTCATTAAAAATCTGAAAATTGTAAAAAAAATTTTTTTTATAAAACGATCCAAATTCACGTTCATCTTATTCTTCATCATTTTCTGATTCCAAAAACATATAAATATGTTATATTTGGATTAAAAACAAGCTCTGAAAATTAAAAATATAAACATTATGATTAAAATTAAATTTCCGAAATCGTTTCAAAAGCTATTTCATCTTATTCCTTGTCGGTTCCTGATTCCTAAAACATATAGATATGATATGTTTGGATTAAAAACACGCTCAGAAAGTTAAAACGAAGAGAGGTACAGTAAAGCGTGCTATGAAGCACAGCGCAACCGCTGCCGCGCCAAACAGGCTCGTCACTTTCACTGCCTTTTGCACTAGCGGCGGACTACGTTCAGTTTCATTCTGTGAGTTCCTCAGCTTGACTAAATGTAGTAATTTCGCCTTACGCGACTTGTTTGTTATTGATTTTTATAGTTTGATTACGACTGACTAAATGTTTTTATATCGCTTCACGCGATTTTTTTGATGTTTTAGGTTAGGGCTCGTGACACACGTTACACTCTGTCTGCATTCCGAGTTCTGTGCTCTTTCTCTTGACTTTCTTTTTTTGTCAACTCTTCTTTTATTTAAGCTTATTGTTGGCTCACGTAAGTGTAGCCTATGCGATGGTAAACTCTGTCTGTCTGTGCGCGTGTGTGTGTGTGTGTGTGTGTGTGTGTGTGTGTGTGTGTGTGTGTGTGTGTGTGTGTGTGTGTGTGTGTGTGTGTGTGTGTGTGATAGAAACTTTAACATTTGAAGACGTCACATTATGGCGTAAGAGGGTTAGACGTCACGCGAAGGAATTACTGAAAGTCTCGGTCATTGTTATTTTGAGCGGGCCGAGACTAGTTGGCAGTCGTGTCCCTGTAAGTAGGCTACATGCAGACAGACAGATCTAGATCTAGTGTCTCGCTTTCTTGCACAGTGTCACCTATGGTATGTATCAAACACTGTACATATTGTAGTTTCTTTGTATGTATGTCTCTGGTGTGTGTGTGTGTATGTGTGACGGAGTGATTGAGTTTGTGTTACTGTTTGTCGATTTCTTACGTGAGCCTTGAAGGCTTCGCCTCTTGTTGTAACTTGTGCTGACGAAGACGAAAAGTCGAGTCTAGTTCTTGTTCTTGTTTATGTATTGTTGTTGCTGTTTTCTAGTGAGTACATTTTTATTGTTATCTCAGTCATACTCTGCTTTCTTATATGTTTTGTTGTTGTTGATAAGTTGATGAAATTACTATAAACAAGACTAAAAACGCACTGACAAACTTCACTGTCATTATTTTTTGCTTCTGCACAGGTGTTGCATAACAAACACACCCACATAATTATATTCTCACACGCACAAAGTTTAAACAAACACGCACATCAAAAAATCACAAACACATACACACGGGCACACACACTCACACACACACACACACACACACACACACACACACACACACACACACACACACACACACATATGCGCACGCACACACACACACACACACACACACACACACACACACACACACACTGAAAACTGAGGGACAAAACCTAAACCTTCAGAACGAACACACTGACACCGAGTGAGACACCTGGAACACGCAGCGGTGACGTCGCGGTGCCAGGGTAAAAATCAAACACACCGGTGCATCAAATCGCAACCAGCGAAGATTAAACTTGGAACAAAATTGACTTCCAAACTCTGATTTTAATGTATTCAGGAAGTTCCTGGCGCACGTGTGATGTAATTATTTTAAAGTGAAATAAAACACATTTTAAAAACGCGATCGAAGCCATATATATGTGTATATCTGCATTGATATGATATTGTTGCGACTACGGATTGGAGGGTTCTCAGCATTAGTAGATACTTTAAACACCATAGAATGATTTTAAATCGTGTAATGTTGTCATTTTCAACCTCTTTCTTGCAATAAAATGATACTTCTCAAACTATTTTTTATTGACATTTGACACCCGATTTCGAAAACTTTTGACGCTGATTTATGAGGATTTTTGAGCAACAGTGCCATCATTTGGAAATACTCATAATTATTATTGTAGACTAACTGTCCAATCTTGCTATTTATTTTCACCAGAAATGGTGCCTTTGTGCAGTAACAGAGAGACATTGGAAGAATGACCCAGGAAGGATTTTAGAAATTATGTTGAAGTACAAAACATGCTTTTTTTTCTGACATTTTTGTGTGCTTATATCTACCCAGAAAATAAAATCTGTTTGTATATTTGAAGAAGTTGCTTTGTTGTTGTATGTAAAGACCGTTTTAGAGTAAAATAAAACATACTACAAATTTCTATCTTTTTTTTTAAGACGAATCTGTCTCCAAAACTTCTCGTTTCATCCACAGAACACGTAAATTTTGACCCATAATTCATTTAAATGTAATCTTTAAGGACAAACAACACTTTTTCCTGAGGATTTTTATGAAGAACCTTGAAACAAATCTTGAAAAGCTTGCCAAACACAAAACACAACAAATAAAGAATCATCTATCGCCGGGGCAAGATAGTGACAGAAAGAAGCGCAGAGCGGTACCTCTGAGCTACCGCGAAAGCAGATGACCCCGGATGCACTCGAGCCAGTCAAGGTCCTCTCACGCATGCGCTCGTCCCATCCAGATTTGCAGAAATGAAAAAGAGTTGAATGATGCTGAATATTTTTGGACCGATTTGTCACGTCTCTTTGTCTTGGCTTGCTCACCATCATTGGCTTCCCTTCGAGGGGAAGTGCCTGTACGGTCGCCATTATTATTTCGTACAGGCAAATAGCCGAAAAGGGTCTTGAAAATGGCTTTTCTTCACATCGGAGGCTTCGTTTTCGGTCTGCTTTTGTCAATCACAGGTTTGTTTGGTTTTGTTTTTGCACCAGTCTGTGTCGGTCAACTGTCGATATCATCACATATTTTGCTCAAAACGTACATGTAAAGTCTGGAATGTGTTGAACTTGGGATAGTCCATTCATTCTTCGTTGGGTCTGCCTTTACTTTCCCTCATGTTCAGATCGACTTTACTTCTGTTTTCCTGATGTGGTGTTC
This sequence comes from Littorina saxatilis, assembly GCF_037325665.1. Lineage (NCBI taxonomy): Eukaryota > Metazoa > Mollusca > Gastropoda > Littorinimorpha > Littorinidae > Littorina > Littorina saxatilis. Next base: position 17,763,530 of record NC_090260.1, on the reverse strand, counting down.
GTGTGTTCTGTTTGTTTACAAAGACGGCCAAGTGCAGGATAACCCATAATGGCAGTTATATTGTTTGTGTTTCGATTAGTTGTGTGTGTGTGTGGTCTTAGAACAGTCATGTGGTTGAAATTGAAGGTCAGTAAAGATAGGCTTTGTAGATTTGTATCAGTGCACATCACCTTGAAGTTAATTGTTCTATGTGATTGTGAGTCTCTGAGTGTGAAGATATTCAATTTCAAATGTTAATTTGGTTATGATGCTGAAGTATAAACTTGACATGGTTTGAGTTAATTAGTTGTCTGGACACAATCATCCAATAATTCAAATACTATACTGTAGTAGCTGTAGAATAGGCCTAATTGTCAAAATGTCATTTGCTAATTAGGCGTCAAAGTACTCAAAGTCAAACTCAAAGTGTTGCAATCTGAACTCTCCTAATACAAATTACAGTCACAACTCTTGTGTGGATTGAGGGCAAAACAGCAGAAGAAGAACACCCCCATTTTAATATATTCTCTCCTTTTCAAGCAAGACCTGATTTTCTCTGAGACTTGTGACGGTCTTTAGGGGGTTCCACTGTACCAATAGCATGGGGCAAATCAGAAGTTAGCTGAGACTCCAGTTTCTTTGATTGATTATCACTACCAGTGGTATCTTCCTTTTTCTTGTGGACACTTCTTTAATAATTTACTTGTTTTGTCTGCACAGAGCAAGGAAAGTTGACAGACTACATCTTGGACTATCAGCCTTTGACCTACGACTCCCTGGATTTACATGCCAAACATGACCGAGTGCGGCGCTCTGTTGATCCACACCTACAACTCAAGTTTGAAGCGTATGGAAGGTGAGGCTTGTGGACTTTCGACAATGACATTCTAAGGCTTCCTGTTTTACTGGATTTCTGGGTGATAATACTGATACGTATAATTAGTTAGGACATCAACAGGAATTCTGTTAACTGGATATTGAGGGTAAGTTACTGGTAAAAATGGAAAAATTCATGGAATATATAAAATTTTGGCAACTGGTTGTTCATACTGGTTGACATTTTGTTTGACCAGTTTCTTCCTGACAGATGGAAAGCAAGAACTGTGTTTTTAGACTTGATTTGCACGAGTTCTGTAACAGTAAAACTAACAGAGACGGGATCTGTTATTCTGTACGTGTTCAATATGGTACCTGCAATGATCGAAAGGACACCCTTACGACAAGCCCAAAGCGTCCCTACGTTACAGGTGGCCTGTCATGACAGGTTTTATTTCTGGGATGATAGTATTTAGTAATTAGTGGGCCAACAGGAGTCCTTTTTTCTGAAGCGTCCTCTCATCAGAGGGGTTCATGGGTCACCTTGCAGGTACATGTACCGCTGTATGTGCAGAAAGCTGGTTCAAAACTAGCTAGCACGACCCTTGATTAAACTTGTAACACTGTGCATTCCACTTTCATGAGGAAGCTCACAAAGGCAATGATTATTAGGCCCCCCAAAAAAGGTCTGTTTACGGTAACATAAGCCAAAAAAATAGGGTCGGTAGGTCGGGATTTTTTTTGTTTTTTGTTTTTCTTCCAAAAAAACATATTTTTACGTTATTTTTTTTTCTCTCCCAAATGCCCCCAAAAAGTCTAGGGTCGCGCGAAAAAAATAGGGTCGGTCGGGTTACCGTAAACAGACTATTTGTTTTTTGGCCTTACCGTGAAACACCCAATTTACCGTCTAAAATGATCTGAGAAAATCAGATCTTGAAAAGGAGGGGGTCTTAAAATTCAAGGTAAAGTTACTGAGGTTATGAACAGAAAATCTGAAAGAAGAAAAAAACAAGGTCTTAAAACACAATACAAAAAGGGGGGGGGGGGGGGGAAGTCTTAACACAATCATACGATGATCTCAAAAAGGAGGGGTTCCACTGTTTCATCAGTCAACTGATTTTCGTTAAACTGAAAACGTGCACAGTGCGTCCGTGTTATTATTAGGAAGTGAAAGGAAATGCAATGTTCATTGTTCTCGCATAATTTTGAGGAAATGATAACTAATAGTAATACAGGAATTTCCATTCGTGGGGGTCAGCCTTTGGTTTGTGGACTGATGGGAATGGTGTGGAAGTTATTATGTGAAGGAGGTTTATCCTTTTCCCCCACCCCTTATCCAGTTCTCTCCTCTGGCTCACACAGACAGACACACTCCAATACACGCACACACATGTACTCACACACACTCACACACGCACGCACACACACACACACTCACACTCAATTTCTCTCTTGGCTACTTACTTGCACGCTTCTTTGCTACCCTGTGCCAAATACAAAATATAACACTCTACAACTTTTGGAACAATCTTTTCTTTCTTTTGTCAGTCTGTTTGTCTGTTGTTGTTGTTTTGTTTTAATTTTATGGGGCTTCAATCATTCGAATTAGCTTCAGTTCACAAATGAATGTGAAATACTCTGACGTCTCATGCATGATTGATGGGATTAATTGTGCCTGTGTTTCGGTTGTTAACAATAACACGTCCATCGTTAACACGTCCATCGTTAACACGTCCATCGTTAACACGTCCATCGTTAACATGTCCATCGTTAACACGTCCATCGTTAAAACAACTTCAATTTTATGAACAAGAGAAGAAGAATACAATGATCTGATGTCTTGATTAACTCTCATGCTGGAATTCTGGTGTCTTTTTGTTTTTAAATCTTTAAATGTCAAAATAATCTCACGCTCACATGGAGAGTGATTATATGACTTTCTCATGTCTCATGGTAGGATTGTGCTTTGCTTTTTGGTTTTTTAGGCTTTAATTGTTAAAACAGTTCAGCTCATCATCTCAGATCTGACCATGTAATCCCCCCCCCCCCCCCCTCCCCCCCCCCCCCCCCCCCCCCCCTGATTTAAATTTAAATAAATCAATATGAGGCTTATATCGCGCGTATTCCGTGGGTACAGTTCTAAGCGCAGGGATTTATTTTTATTTTTTATTTGTTTAATTTTTTTTTAATGCAATTTATATCGCAAACGAGAGCGTAACGTTTTGAAGTATCATGGAGGGATTCCGTTGTGTTTCTGTCCCCCAGGAGTTTCCAGCTGAAACTGAAGAGAGATAACTCTGTGTTTGCCCCTGACCACATGATGAAGGAGAGTGATGGTTCTTTGTCGACGGTGGACACATCTTTTCTTTACTCAGGGCATTTAGAAGGTAATCTGTCTGCTGTGTGCCCCCTGTCTTCCATTGTTGGTTGTGATAGCAACACCTTTTTTTTTTTGGTGGGGGGGGGGGGGGGGGGGGGGGGCTTTCCTGTGATTTGTTTTTGATGTGGTCTAAATTGAGAAGAAAACAAGGGACAGGCCGAATAGAATAGAAAACTTCAGGGAAAACCGTTTCTCTTACATTCTCTGTTGTTATTACTGTGAAAGTTATTTAGATTCGTAGGGGAGAAAATAAAAAGGAGAAAATTGGGTTGGATTGGTTCAAGAAAAAACCCACAGAAAAGTACTCTGTATGGAATTTGTTTTCTCTCTGTGTGTTAACATGTATGTGTGTGTGAGTGCATATATGCGTGCATGTCTGTTTGTGTAGGTGTGCATGTGTGTGTGTGTGCTCTCAAGGGTTCACATATTTTCAGAAACAAGGTCTTAGTAATACTAAGAGAGTAATAATGTAAAGCTGGATATGTTTGGTAAATTGATGATTTGTATCCTCCGTTTCTCAGCTATGTTCACATTTCTTGACACTGCGTTTTATAATCATTACCATTCATTGTTTTCTCCCTGTTTCAGACATTCCTGACAGCTATGCACACATAGCAGTGCTAAATGGAACAGCCAGGGGTTACGTCCATGTTCCAGGGCACACTACTTACCATATAGAGCCGGCCAGCATGTATTTTCAAAACCCAGTTTTCCACACTGTCATTTATCGAGAAACACACATGGATTTAGATCCTTACAGGTGAGCTCTCTTTCGTTGAAATTATTACATTAGTGTATAAATTGTAGTTCAGTGTTTAAAAAAAAAAAGGAAAGAATTGCAGCCAAATAGTTTAAATCACTAAATAATGACTGCAGAAAGTCACCTGCTGAAATCAAATTTAGACATCTCTTTTTGTCAAAGATGATCAAACGGAATATGGTTGAAGGAAGTAGCAACATTTAACAGGTCTGAAAGAAGGGATTTAAGCAGTCCTTCTGCTACATAGGACTCATGCTTTGTGGGTAATGTATATATATACAATAGCGTGTAATATACTTGTGTGACTCATACTTTGTGGGTAATTATGGACAATAACATGTAATATACTTGTGTGACTCATGCTTTGTGGGTAATTATGGACAATAGCGTGTAATATACTTGTGTGACTCATGCTTTGTGGGTAATTATGGACAATAGCGTGTAATATACTTGTGTGACTCATACTTTGTGGGTAATTATGGACAATAACGTGTAATATACTTGTGTGACTCATGCTTTGTGGGTAATTATGGACAATAACGTGTAATATACTTGTGTGACTCATGCTTTGTGGGTAATTATGGACAATAGCGTGTAATATACTTGTGTGACTCATGCTTTGTGGGTAATTATGGACAATAGCGTGTAATATACTTGTGTGACTCATGCTTTGTGGGTAATTATGGACAATAACGTGTAATATACTTGTGTGACTCATGCTTTGTGGGTAATTATGGACAATAACGTGTAATATACTTGTGTGACTCTTGTGCAGGCATCGCCGTAGTGCTGATGTTGGCATGTGCGGCAACGACTTTGCAGCGGAGTGGATGAGGCAGCAAGCAGAATCAGTCATTGATGACACTCCATCACATCGTGCTAAAAGGGTTTGTACATTGTGAAACTGAAATGGTTGGTTCTTGCATTATACACAAAACTTTACAGCCAGCTAGACAATTCATACAGGGATGTCGTAAGGCGTCGGACATCGGTCATAGTCTGATTAACTGTCGCCAATGTCTGATTTATATGGTCAGGCGTGGGTCAGATGTCCTATCATACTTCCTGGAGGGCGGACATAGTACGATTAAATTTTGTTTGCATCGGTCAAAGCGCGAACATTGCATTCAATTTTACAGTTAGGTAATCCTTTTCGTATTCGGAGAAATGTGTAAACCACACACAACCACGCCTGACTTAGTAACACATTTGCAACAAGAAATGATCCCGTTCATCGATGACTCATAGACATAGAGAGAACAGTTGTTCGCTGACGAGAATGTGTATGACAACAATGTCGGTCACGCAAATCGTCCCATTGATATTCATGAAGCCTGTCAAAACTCCTATTTATGTTGACGAGATCCGGATAATTGTCGGATTCATGAGCATTTGTAGCAGCATCCCTGTTCATATGATGACTCCATAATGGCCGCATGGGTCATTAGCAAAATCCTCTTGGCTCTTGAGGGACTGCATGGCTTGAGCAGATGAGAGCGAACGGTGCTTCATTAGGAAAAGATTCATAAAGTCCTATGAGGTTACCCTCATGGAAATTCAGGCTGCTTTCTCCCTGAGGAAAGCGAGCTGCCATACAGTATACGGTGCTACCCATTGTTTGTCATTTTCCTGCATGCATGTATTGATGTTTCCAAGCCCTGAGACTTTCGCTGTCAACTTGGGATCTTTATCGTGCGCATGCGTGCACACTGGGGTGTTCGAACACCGAGGAGAGTCTGCACAAAGTTGACTCTGGGAAATAAATCCCTCGCCGAACGTGGGGATCGAACCCATGCCGATAACGAACACTGGTTATGAAGCCAGCGCCGCTACGGACTGAGCGATTTCCCCGCCATTAGATTGTTCAGTTAGATCTCATGAATGGTGCAAAGTAGACGCCATAATTCTGTGAAGGAGGGAACGAGTTAAGACCCTCTTAGGCATGGGAATTGTCCGCAAAATCGTGGATTTCTGCGAAAAGGAAATTACGTTTCAGCGAAAATAAAAAATTGTCCGCTGCAAAAAAAAAGGTAAATTAAATTATATGTATACCATTGTCTCTCTATCCATTGTTTGCTTACACGAGAACTATCAGAATATTGGTCTAAAATGCTAACATTCGTTTTCCTCCCGGGGGGCTTTGCCCCGCTGGTCCCCCCAACGGGGCTCTGCCCCTGTACCCCGCTAGGGCCTGGGTGGCCCCTGCATGCACCTTGGCCTATTTTCAGAGTTTTTTCTATTTTGGAATTCCCATGCCTGCCCTCAGGCTTCCCCCCGCAGGTTAGGGGGAAGAATTTACCCGATGCTCCCCAGCATGTCGTAAGAGGCGACTAACGGATTATGTTTCTCCTTTTACCCTTGTTAAGTGTTTCTTGTATAGAATATAGTCAATGTTTGTAAAGATTTTAGTCAAGCAGTATGTAAGAAATGTTAAGTCCTTTGTACTGGAAACTTGCATTCTCCCAGTAAGGTCATATATTGTACTATGTTGCAAGCCCCTGGATCAAATTTTTGATTAGTGCTTTTGTGAACAAGAAACAATTGACAAGTGGCTCTATCCCATCTCCCCCCGTCGCGATATAACCTTGAACGGTTGAAAACGACGTCAAACACCAAATAAAGACAGAAAGACCTCAGGCTGAAGGCTTTCTGTGTTGAAAGATGTTTTTGACTCGGTGAGTCGAAAGTATTTAGTAGTGTTTCGATGAATGGGCCTGCCCACCTCTCATGTTTATTCCTGGCTTTTGTTGCCCTCTTCAGTGTGACTGTGTCTTTTATGTTGGTTTTTGTCATTTATTTATTTTGTCCTCATCAGATTTTCAATTATTTACTTTTAGAGCAGGAGCACCATTCTAACTGTAGCTTATCCCCCCTTACCCTGGCTGTTTGTGCTTTAACCTGATAATTATGTTTGTGCTTTAACCTGATAATTATGTTTGAAGGGTTGCTTGTAAAGAGATAATTCAGGCACTTTTTATTCATCACTGATTGAAATAAATCTTTTTTCCCATCAGGGTTGCTTGCATTGACAGTCAATTAAACGAAATGAGGCAGAGTGTAAGAATAAAAGCTGGTTCTTGTGTATGACTGTGTACGTAGGTGTTTGTTCGAGTGCCTTGGAGAATGATCAGCATATGAGCTTGCGGCGATCATCCTGTTTTGAGGATGAAAGTCGCTTGTTCATTTCAATGCTTGTTATTCTCTCAGGTGCCAGGAGAAAGGTTCTGTATAACTTTCGCTTATTCCATTACACATAGAGAGTGATTACTTCCCTTTGGTCATTTGATCTGCATTGACAGTGTTAAACATTGCGCGCACGTTGTTGGTGTGTGCAGTACAGTGACTGGAAGGAATCTCCCCACAGAAAGTACACCGCAGACAGCAACAGCAATGACGACAAGCGAGAACGGCGCTCCACCATCGGAGAGCGCAACACATGTTACCTCTACCTGCGTGCTGACCCCATTCTGTGGGAGTACGTCAAGGAAAAGAAATTCAACATGAAACTGGTAAGTATAACTTCCAATGCTCTGTGGTAAAAACTTCTAGTTCTAGGTGACTGTGTTGTGTGGATGGGGTTTAGGTTCTGTTATGCAGTGGAACGATGGACGTACTTCAAGGAAAAGAAATTCAACTTGAAACTGGTAACTACAGGGTCAAACCTCGCTTTGTTGAGTTGATCAAAATTGCACACAATTCAGACCATTTGAACTACAAAATTGCTACTTTGTGGACGTGTCAGGCATACGCTGAAGTTAATGCACACCAAATATGAATGAATTCGGACAACATTTTTCGGGGTCACCCTGTAATTCTTCCATTTCTCTATGGTGGAAACTTCTAGGTGTGTTGTGTGGATGGGGTTACTGTTCTGTTATAAAGCGGCACGACGGCACTACGGGCGCATTGGCCTGGGGGATAAGACACCGGCCTCCTAAGTGGAAGGCCGTGGGTTCGAATCCGGCCGCGTCTGGTCAGTTAAGTTTGGATCTTTTTTCTAATCTCCCAGCAAGCAAACACATGACCAAATATGCACGAAAAATATGCTGTAAATCCATGTCAGAGTTCGGTGGGATATAGAAACATAAATGTACCAAGCATGCAATCCCCAAAAGTGGCGTATGGCTGCCATAAGTGGCGGGGTAAAAACGGCTATACATGTAAAAACTATGGGAGTTTCAGCCCATGAACAAAGAAGAAGAAGAAGATACAGCGCCACCTGCGATATGCGGCCTCTCTAATCTTCTTCTTGTCGTTCGTCTTTACACTTGGAGTCCAGCTCTGGAAATGAAGTCGATGGTCGGCCTCTCTAATGACAGGCTACCTCTGAATAAAGGATAAGTTCTGTTGTCCCTTTGTCGATTATCTGTACCAAAGTAATATACCTGTTGTGACAGGCCACCTGTAATGTAGGGACACTTGTTGGTGATCTCAAGGGTGTCCTTTCATCGCAAGTTCCACTGTGGTTTGTGATAAGAGTATCACATTTGTAAAAAGTGTATGACTTACTTCCCCAAACATGTTTTGCTAAGCTGAGTATTTGGATTTAACTGATGTTTCCCAAGACGACCAAAAACATTGCCCCCTCCTCTGAATTTCATTTGTTTGAGGAATTGGCTGTACTGAAAACCTTTAGGCAGTGGAACCACCCCCACCCCCACCCCCACCCCCACCCCCACCCCCAAATTTTCATATGATTAAGGAGGAATGAGTTATACTCCAAAAACTTTTAAGCATGAAGCCCTTTTGAGGACTGAAAAATATCTTGGATAATTGGTCTTAATTGGGGGGGGGGGGGGGGGATTTAAAACATAAGTACATTCACATGTGTTTTTCATTTTCACTGTCCCGCAGTGGGGCACTGCGGTTATGAAATTAAAGGCCCCTCCTGTTTTTGGAACCGCAGGAGCTTTCTAGTTTGCTGTTAGGTAGATTTTTGGTTCCTCTTTCCTGTCATGCTCTCTTTTTCTTCATGAATTCTTTTCTTTTTTCTGCCTTCTTGCTCATTCACCTGTATTTTTTCCAAAAATCTCTTCTCTTGCCGCTTGTCTCGCGATTCATGTATAGTTTAATCTGTTAGTGTTCTGATGTAAGTCCAGCAGTAGATAGGTTAACCCTATTTTAACATACTGGAAACTGGTAATCTTCCAGTAGGACTATTAATTTAGTTTTACTAAAGCCTGCTGGGACACAAGTAATGGGTTAGTGCATTTGTAAACAGGAATCGCTTGACAAGTGGCCCCCTTCATCCCCCCCTTCCTCGTCCTGATATGGCTCTGCGTAGTCGGCTGGACGTTAAGCAACAAATAAACAAACAAACAAACCCCCAAATTTTCATATGATTAAGGAGGAATGGGTTATATACTAAAAACTTTTAAGCATGAAGCCCTTTTTTTTCCCTTTATTTTTCAGACTGATGCACGGACACAGGAAGAGATCCTGGCTTTCTTTGCCAGTCACGTCAGCGCTGTCAAGAACATCTACTCCAAGACAGAGTTCCGCACTTACGATGGCAGCATGAGATACATTGGCGTAGACTTTGTCGTCCAGAGAACCAGCGTGAGTGTGGGATTATGGAAATAGACGTTTGCCAGAAGTAACTCTTGCCAGGATTTGTAATCAGTGTGATGAGTAAAAGCCCCTTTTACGGGGACAAGCTTTTCAAAACAAGAATAAACATGTACCACACTTACAATCGGCTTTATCATGCGATTGTGACAAACAACTAACTTTGATTTATGTGTTATGCACTCAGTGTGTGCTCAAAGGCTACCCTTTTATTTTAAAAATATGCACATCAGAACCACGCTTTCTGGGCCATAACTCAACATGATTGTGTGGTTGTTGATCAGATCATGACGCTAGAGAACCAGTTCTGCGGGACGAGTCAGGCCACCAGTTACTGCAACCGCAACATCGACGTCACAAATTTCCTCAACCTCAACTCCCTGGACCACCATGACGAGTTCTGTCTCGCCTACGTCTTCACCTTCCGCGATTTTACGAAGGGCACGCTGGGACTGGCCTGGGTCGGCTCTGATTCCAGTTAGTAGCCTTTGACAACAAAAGTGTTTATCTACAAAATTTCTAACCTAAACCAGTAACTGCTACATTAGCGTTTGTCTACAAAATTCTAACCTAAACCAGTAACTACTTCGATAGCGTTTGTCTACAAAAGTTCTAACCTAAACCAGTTACTGCTATAAGTAATGTTGTCTACAAAAGTTCTAACCTAAACCAGTTACTGCTATAAGTATAAGTAATGTTGTCTACAAAAGTTGTAACCTAAACCAGTTACTGCTATAAGTGTAAGTAATGTTGTCTACAAAAGTTGTAACCTAAACCAGTTACTGCTATAAGTGTAAGTAATGTTGTCTACAAAAGTTGTAACCTAAACCAGTTACTGCTATAAGTGTAAGTAATGTTGTCTACAAAAGTTGTAACCTAAACCAGTTACTGCTATAAGTATAAGTAATGTTGTCTACAAAAGTTGTAACCTAAACCAGTTACTGCTATAAGTGTAAGTAATGTTGTCTACAAAAGTTCTAACCTAAACCAGTTACTGCTATAAGTATAAGTAATGTTGTCTACAAAAGTGCAAACTTAAAGTTAAGAGAGTGTGATTTTGTATTCTGCAGGGTGGTGGTTTGGATTTTACATGTGTGTACTTCTTTGGCTTTCTTTTTTTCTGTGTAGTTGTTTAGTATTATTTATCACAGACCATCTTTACTTGACAGGATGAAGCTACCTGTGGACAAAGAATTGGTTTAAAAGTCTATCCACTGCTCTGGCCCCCTGCCACACACCCCTGGTCAAAGTGCGGGTCCTTCAACACAGTTTTTGTTTTTCGTTTTTCGTTTTTGTTCTTCTGTTTAAGTTTCAGAAACCACTGAATGCATGCTGTTGAAATTGTATGCATTCCTGCATTGAATTGATATATTTTGTGAGTGATCCAAATTCTGTGTTTTTGAAGCAGATGCACTTGTGTTGAGTTTGTAGTTTCTTCTTCTTCTTGTCGTTCGCTGTTAGATCGTCAGTCCGGACTGCAGGGCGAGTTTGTAGTTTGAAATGTATTTTGGAAAAAAAACCTGCTTGTTCATCTTACTGGGTGGAAGGAAGCAACCCGAATTTCCCAGCAATGAGATAATGAAGTAATGAAAAATAAAAAATTATTGTACAACTTACCTCAATACCAAACTTGTCCAACAAGGGCACAATCTAATAATGAAAAAAAAATTGATGTATTACTTTCCACCAGAATTCCTAGCAATGAAATAATAAAATATTGAATTTAATAAGAAAAATGTTTTCCGCTATAGGGGCCGCAGGCGGGGTGTGCGAGCGACACAAGGATTACCCGGAGGGCGGATCTCGCGTCAGCAAGAGTCTCAACACAGGCATCGTCACCGTCATCAACTACGGCAAGGCCGTCCCTGCCCGCGTCTCTCAGCTCACCTTCGCTCACGAGATAGGACACAACTTTGGCTCACCGGTCGGTAACTAATTTGTTCTTGGTGTCTTGTCAGCGGAACCCCTCTTTTGAGACCGAAAAAAATCTGAGAAAATCAAGTCTTAAAATGGATGGAGTCTTAAAACGGATGGAGTCTTAAAACGGATGGAGTCTTAAAACGGATGGAGTCTTAAAAACGGAGGGAGTCTTAAAACGGAGGGAGTCTTAAAACGGAGGGAGTCTTAAAATGAAGGTAAATTTGCAGACTTTAGAACAGAAAGTCTAAAAAATAAAAGGTCTTAAAAGGGGCAAGTCTTAAATTGGGGGGTGGAGGGGGGTGGGGGAGAGGGGGGGGGGGGTCTTAAAAGCGGGGCTCCACTGTAGCAGCTTCACAGGTCTGTGATGTGGACAATATGTGTGTCCAGTATCAGCAACTTTTTGTAGGCAAGAAAGTCCCTGCCAATGTCTTTCTTGGCTTGTGAGATTTGGGCAGTTTTTGCATAATAGACGATTTTTGGAAATGTCTCTGTCGGGTTGGTGTCGGTTGAGTAAGAGTGAATACTCGTACTTTTTGTGAGTCAAACAATCCCACGGTACATTATAGACCAGTCACTACCGAGGGGTGTGTCTGAAACACGTGAACAAGTAGCACGTGTGGAAAGCTGGGTGGCCGAGTGGTAACGACTGGGTGGCCGAGTGGTAACGACTGGGTGGCCGAGTAGTAACGACTGGGTGGCCGAGTGGTAACGACTGGGTGGCCGAGTGGTAACGACTGGGTGGCCGAGTGGTAACGCACTTGCGCTCGGAAGCGAGAGGTTGCGAGTTCGACCCTGGGTCAGGGCGTTAGCAGTTTTCTCCCCCCTTTCCTAACCTAGGTGGTGGGTTCAAGTGCTAGTCTTTCGGATGAGACGAAAAACCGAGGTCCCTTAGTGTACACTACATTGGGGTGTGCACGTTAAAGATCCCACGATTGACAAAAGGGTCTTTCCTGGCAAAATTGTATAGACATAGATAAAAATGTCCACCAAAATACCCGTGTGACTTGGAATAATAGGCCGTGAAAAGTAGGATATGCGCCGAAATGGCTGCGATCTGCTGGCCGATGTGAATGCGTGATGTATTGTGTAAAAAAAATTCCCTCTCACACGGCATAAATAAATCCCTGCGCCTTGAATATGTGCACGATATAAATTGCATAAAAAAAAAATTAAAAAAATTAAAAAATGCCTGCGCTTAGAACTGTACCCACGGAATACGCGTGATATAAGCCTCATATTGATTGATTGATTGACGTGTGGAAAGCTTGCCCCACTGAAAGCAAGAGTATTTGATCACTCTTTCACAACCCATACAAACCAGACAGAGTTATTTCCAGAATTCGTCTATTATGGGTACGTTTAAACTCTGGAGGATTGGGATGGGGAGAGTGGCGGGGTTCTTACGCCTTAGTTTGCAAGGAGTTTTGCTCCTGAGAAATGGTTAGTTTGTTATTGTTAAATACATGTAGTGTTTATATATATTTGTACCTGGTGTGGATAGAAAGATATCAAAAGAATGTTAAATCATGTATTGTCCATTGTGTGTATTTCTGGAATATGTATGGAATATTTCTCATGGAGAATGACTTGCTTAGTCTAAAGCACAAAAACATCAATCGCCAAGAATAGAGTTACGTCAAAATTCCAAGACTTCGAAGATTTCCCTTTTAAAAAAAAAAAAATAAATAAATAAATAAAAAAATTCTCATGAATAAGCACTGAGTTGTACTCACCATGAAACCTCTTTCTCCACCCCCATAGCACGACAGCGGGCCGTCGTGCGCCCCGTACGGCACGAACCGGAAGGAAGCGGAGGAAGGCAACTACATCATGTTCGCGAGCGCCACCATGGGCGACAAGCCCAACAACGACGACTTCTCCATCTGCAGCCTGGACAACGTCACACGTGTCTTGGACGCCGTGCTCAACCAACGCTACGGCAAAGTCAACTGCTTTGAGAGTAAGAATTTTTTTCTTTTTTTTCTCAGAGGCAGATCCTTTGCCGCCCTTCACCTGCAAGGCCTGTCCGAATTGGTCGTCTGCAATGGAACTCACATTTTAAAACCACCACAGATATGAGAACATGAGGTCTGAAAAATAAAGGAGTTTTGAAATGGGGTTACATCAAGGACTACTACTAAAGGACGTGCACAGCGTGATTCCTGACTTCGCTAGCGGAGGCCATCGCTTCGTTTGCTAACTACCACTTTCTACCTAACACAATCATTAAAATTGAGTCCTTAGGTGCAACACAAATTGCCTGAAGCCTAGATATAGATATATTTTTAAAAATGTAGGCATGTTTAGGCTTTGAAATACCACATTTACTCGGACTGACAGCATTGTACCCTACTGTACAAGACTAGTAATAGTAGAGCTGTGATCACTCGACATGATTAATAAATAATAGTTTTTAAAGTTCTGAATCACATTTGCTCTACAAAAGTTGAACAATGAGTTAATTACATATTTTCAGAGATTTTGGTTAGACATTTTTGTAAACAACGACTACCGCGAGGGTAGCCCGCGGATTGAAATAGGCTACCCCCTGGCTGGCAACACAGGGCAACAATGTTCCCACTGTCTATCCTTTCTCCTTGTTTCTCATCTTCTGTCTCTTGTCTTGCTTTTTATCTGCACTGTTTTCTGCCTTCAAGCCCTGTAATCTATCTGTATTCATAAAAAAATCTCTTAATCACTCGAAGTCGGAGTATGGCTGCCCATGCGGCAGGGAAAAACAAACGGCCATACACGCACAATTCTCATCCCCGAAAAGGGATGACCCTGGGAACTCAAGCCCAGGAACAAGAAGAAGAAGAAGAAGAAGAAGGAGAAGAAGAAGTAAACAACAACAACAACCAAAACAAAAAACAAAAAAAGACTACCTGACTGCAGCATTCAATCTGCCAACCGGGCCTTTTTCACTGATGTCTGAAGCAGCACGGCATTCTTCTGATGGTCTTTCTCCAGATTCTGGATCCCATGCAGCAGCACATTCGACAAGTGCGTGTAGACTTTCGAACAGTTAATGTCAATGCTGTTAAAGTTGGCGACTGTTAGAAGAATACTGCCCAGTCTTTTGCGGCAGCAAGCACGGTGACGCGCCTTCTTGACAAAACACAGTCCAAGCCGCACAAGTTCAAACGTCGACACATGGGGAATGGTCAGGGAGCCTCTGGAGACAGTCTCAACAAAGTCTTTGACTTCACTGGTCACAAGTGGTTCTTCATCACTGAATGCCAGGTCACCCCCACACTTGCTTTCCAGCCACCCGGCCACATACGCAGCACTGCTCTCCTCATTGACAGTCAGTGTCACTTCTGCAGTGTATTTATCAATGGAGGCTGCATCTTCTAGCATGACAGGGCCCAGACAGGTGTGCTCCTTTGGCTCGGGCTGCAGTTCAATTGACTTGAGGTACGTGGCGGCATGTCTGGCAAGGCGTTTCTTGCAAGCATAGAAGACGTCCCCTGTGGTCATGAAGGAGTTTGCGCCAGTGGATTGCCTGTACACGGAGAACTCCCCCTCAAGTCGGTCACTTTGGATTTCCCGCAGAAGGACATATTCAAAATGTTCAGATGTCAACAAATATTTGCAGACAGCCGCTAGACCCTGCTTGGTCTGCACTAGTGCCTTCTTGGTGTCATGGGTAAGGCACTGGATGCGTGTTGCTCCATGCCCCGAGTCAGCGTCCTGGAAAACTCCCAGGAATGTATCCAGACTTGTAGACCCTGGTTCTTGAACAGCTCGATGGGGATCGTTGAGGCGCCGGTCCTGCCCTTTCCCAGACACATTGACTGTGTTCCACCAGTTGACGACAGTTTGGATGAAAGTGGCAGTCTCATGGCAGCCTTGCAGTGTCAATGCAGCAACAACTTTGTCGTTGAAAACTCTCAGTACATGTTTCACATTCTGTAGCTGAAGTTTTGAAGGGTTGACAGCAGCTTGAGTGAGGGATGTCATCTTGAGAACGCTGTCTTTCTCGGCTTCATACAGTTGCGTGACATCTGTGAAAGACGCCACTGATCGGTTGTCAAAGCTTATCTTTTGGCACTTCTCACTGATCCAATTGTTCCTGATACATTTCAGTAGATGGACAGTGCCAAACAGGAGAAAGCAGACACGCCCATCGTCACGCGGATGCTTGGATGTGGCAAGACTATCAGTGTCACCGGTACGGTCAAACAGCTTACAATACTGCTGGTTCACCTTGTGATTGTCCGTGATGGAACCTATCACACACCCACCTGACCTCTCAACAGCAGCTGCCGCTTCCTTTACAATCTCAAACTGGAATGCTGCTGTCAGCTTGTGCACAGGTGTCACAGAAATCATTACACTGGGTCCTTTGTGCAACGACTTCATCATAACACACAGCATGGCAGTTGCTCTGCAGTCTGGATTTTTTTGGCCATACCACTCAGCACCCCGCCAGAAAACGCAACAGTCGGCCTAATCTTCACTTCGTCAACCAAAAGAAAAACATTCCGTTGCTGAGGCTTATGGCTATGCACTTTCTCAAAAGTTTTTCTCAGTACTTCATCTTGATCAACAGATGCTGATCAACAGATGCAACAATCGATTGTAGCTTGCGCTTACTTGGCAGGACCAAATACTCCCTCAACTGTTCGTAACTGCACTGGGGGAAAGACTCAATGGCAAAACAATAGTCATTCATAGAAAACTGTTTTTCTGTCAAGAGCTGCAACTGGCGCGTCAAGAAATCCAACTTTTTCTCCTTTTTGTTATCTGAACATTCTGAAGACTGACCTTGTAGAAGTGTCACCATCTTTTTCAGCACCTGGTCCAAGGGGATGTCATAGTTGACTGAGATGCGCACAGCTTCATGGAACTGGGAATAGGAGCTGAGACCATTGTTTGGATTCAGGATCTTGCCCAGTGGCACACTGATACCATTTTTGAAAGCACTCAGGGTCAAAGGAGAGCACAGAGTCGCTATGTTGTCAACAATGACGGAAGTATGAGATTCATGAAAGTTTTCTGACATGAAAACACAAACGAACCTGTCACTTGATCTTGAAATTATCACATTCTTGTGCTGTTTCTGCAAGTCTTTCTCGGGATTGAATGAGGCCAGTGAAGAGATGGTATCCTTTTGAAGAAAGTGCCTCAATTGTTTGTTTTCGTCTTTCGCCGGACGAGGTGAAGGTTTGGGCGTGGGCAGGCACGATGTCGGCACATTAAAAACACAAGGAGGGATCGCAGGCCGTGTGGCACCACCAGGCAATGCTACCATAGGAGGATTGAGTCCCCAATGTTTTTCACAGATGAAGAACTTCGCTGGGTCTAAAACAAAATGTTCGCGTGGAGGGAGCACAACCAGCCACTTCTGTCTCTCAGACTCGTCTCTTGGCAGTCTAAACACACGGCACTTATTCTTCTCGTTGTAATTTCCTTTGCAGTTCACCACACCACACTTATTAGGCATTTTGAAGGCACAGAAACAGCAAAACACTTGGTAAACAAGAATTTTCAACTCAGAATCGCCGCCAGCATGGTAGGCCAATGCACGCTTGTCCGGTTGTAACCTTGCGACAAGGCAACATAGTGCGTACTTTGCACCACCTCAACTGAATTTAAAATGTTCGCTAGGGAAGAATCTAATACATAAATACTCTCAGTGTGATATCTAAAACAATCTTCGATGTGACTAAAGTGTATACTTGTTAAAAAAAACATTGTATTACATTTAAAAAGTTCTTCCAAACTCCTACGCCGAATTGCGGCTAAAAATAGAACAGGGGGACTGCGGAGCCTGAAGAAAACTGGCCTCCGCTAGCGAAGTCAGGAATCACGCTGTGCACGTCCTTTAGTAGTAGTCCTTGGGTTACATTTACACAGGTTAGGACAATAAAGTAATGAAAATAGAAACGGAACACACACAAAACTGAGAAAACAGGATCTGAAAAGGAGCAAGTCTTAACCCCTTCACTGCCACAGTATAACAGCATTTTGGTATTGCTGTGCGCCAGGGCAAATTTCGCTTTCTTCGGTAGGTTCACTTATCTGTTCACTGCTCAATCATTTATTGAGATATCTCTTAGATCTTTGGCATGTGGTTTGCTTACACCCTTGGCTATTATGTGATAACATGATCATTGGACTTTGTTTGTGATTGTTATAGTAAAAATCGATATAATGACCATTTTTGTCAAAAATTACAGTTTCCAAACTTTCACACACACACTGCAGCACGTAAAACCGCAGAAAACACAGCTAAAACTGGTGTCAAATATCAGGTACTCACATTACAGCCCATAAAAGTATTCTTCTGTGTGGTAATCCATAAATCACTTCTTGTAGAGCTTCCAGAACACTGGATCATTTGAAAACGGGTCTAGGAGTTGAAGTCAGACTTTCGGCCACCATTTTGAATCTTATAGATCGGAAAAAACTTCTAAAAAAGTTTTTACCACGTGGTACTAACTTATCTGAACGGTCAATGGGAAAGAACTGTGTTTAAAACCCCTACAAGAAGTTGGACAGTGGTTACCTCCCATTTAGTTTTCACAAATGTCCTGAAAAGTGCTGATGTAAATGCCACGTACCTAGTACGTGCTGGGCAGTGAAGGGGTTAAAGGGGGTAGCTTAAGGGGGCTTCGTCTTTATGCACACAGAATGGGAGCGTTTACTGCAGGGACCGTCATTGGCTTCTTCGGAAAGCGATAAATGATGGTCTAGGGGCAGACCACTAACCCTCAAGGCCTGTTCAACGTGATTGATGCCTGTCCTGTTCAACGTGATTGATGCCTGTCCTGTTTCTGCCCAGGAAGCTGCCAGTGCACACAATGACATTCAAGGCAGCAGTTCTCCGTTATCATATTGAATAGTGACGGGCGTAGTGGATATGACATCAGCCTCCTAATCGGAAGGTCGTGAGTTCAAATCCTGGCCGCGGTCGCCTGGTGGTATAAGGGTGGTTTTCCGATCTCCCAGATCAACTTATGTGCAGACCTGCTAGTGCATTATCCCCCTTTGTGTATACCAAGACCAAGTGCGCACAGAAAAGATCCTGTAAACCATGTCAGAGTCCGGTGGGTTATAGAAACACCAAAGTACCCAGCATGCTTCCCCCGAAATCAATGTATGCTGCCTGAATGGCGGGGTAAAAATGGTCATACTTGTAAAAATCCACTCGTGCAAAAACATGAGTGAACGTGGGAGTTTCAGCCCATGAATGAAGAAGAATATTTAATAGCAGCGCTGGTAGCGAAGTGCATTAACGCTCACTTACTGTGACAGAGATCTGACTTACGCCCTTAAAGAGATCCCTAATTTGATATCATTTTCCTTCAGGGTCAACAGCGGCGTTTTGAAGAAACAACCTGAATTTCCAACCAGCGGGATAATAAAGTAATGAAAATGAAGAGAAAAAATACCTGATTTCATAACTTTTTCCTTCAGGGTCAACGGAGGCGTTTTGCGGCAACAGCATCACGGAGACGGGGGAGGAGTGCGACTGTGGCTACCAGGCCGACTGCAAAGACATGTGCTGCTACGGCAAGGGGTCCACAGATGGGGACCAGTGTTCGCTGCGTCCTGGCAAGAGTTGCAGGTAAGACATGTGCTGTTACGGCAAGGGGTCCACAGATGGGGACCAGTGTTCGCTGCGTCCTGGCAAGAGTTGCAGGTAAGACATGTGCTGCTACGGCAAGGGGTCCACAGATGGGGACCAGTGTTCGCTGCGTCCTGGCAAGAGTTGCAGGTGGGTGGCTGATCATGCTTCCACAGGTTTGGATGTAAAGTGAAAGGACACTTTTTGTTGTCCCTTTGAGAACAGGAGGAACAAGAATGTATTTTACCATGTAGCATAAAAGCCATTGGTATGTGTCCTGGTGTGGATGACAATCATACACCTATACACTCTTTACGTATACAATGCAATAAAGATATAACAAAAATAACAACAGGGTAACATCAACAACGACAAGTCAGTCATCACCGAAGGGTTATGTTGAGCTCTTATGTGCGTTCTTTCAAATGAAAGGAATGTTATAATTAGCTCTTATGTGCGTTCTTTCAAATGAAAGGAGTGTTATTTTGAGCTCTTATGTGCGTTCTTTCAAATGAAAGGAGTGTTATTTTGAGCTCTTATGTGCGTTCTTTCAAATGAAAGGAGTGTTATAATTAGCTCTTATGTGCGTTCTTTCAAAAGAAAGGAGTGTTGTATTGAGCGGACAGTGCAAGAAGCACAGATCACAGTTAATTCCTACTGGGATGTCAGTGGTTGGCATGATTTCACGGACACATGTTGCTCATCAACTGTGTATTCCTCCGAAAACGGCGTATGGCTGCCTAAATGGCGGGGTAAAAAACGGTCATACACGTAAACTTCCACTCGTGCAAAAAACACGAGTGTACGTGGGAGTTTCAGCCCACGAACGCAGAAGAATCACGTGTGTAGACACACCGCTTGCTAGTGATTGGCCAACACTGTCACATGTAGTTTGAGGATGAAAGTCACTTGTTCATTTCAATGCTTGTCATTCTTTTAGGTGCCAGGAGATTGGTTCTGTATAATTCTCACTTACTCTCGTTGTACATGTTGTAAGACCGGCACGGTTGGCCTAGTGGTAAGGCGTCCGCCCCGTGATCGGGAGGTCGTGGGTTCGAACCTCGGCCGGGTCATACCTAAGACTTTAAAATTGGCAATCTAGTGGCTGCTCCGCCTGGCGTCTGGCATTATGGGGTTAGCGCTAGGACTGGTTGGTCCGGTGTCAGAATAATGTGACTGGGTGAGACATGAAGCCTGTGCTGCGACTTCTGTCTTGTGTGTGGCGCACGTTATATGTCAAAGCAGCACCGCCCTGATATGGCCCTTCGTGGTCGGCTGGGCGTTAAGCAAACAAACAAACAAACAAACATGTTGTAAGCATTTATATTGCTTACTTCCCTTTGTTTCTCAGATGATAAATGTATATTTGTGCAAGTGTTCCTCCGAGACTGCGCTAGATCTGAGTGAAATGTCATAATTATTATGGTCAAAAATACAAATAACATTGATCGATTAAAGTTAGAATTCCTTCAGTTTTTTTACAATTGAATGCACACAAACATGCCCTCTTTTGTAGTCTCATCTATCAGCCTGGATAGTATTTGTCACATCACATGTCTCATCTATGGCCTGGATAGTATTTGTCACATCACATGTCTCATCTATCGGCCTGGATAGTATTTGTCACATCACATGTCTCATCTATCAGCCTGGATAGTATTTGTCACATCACATGTCTCATCTATCAGCCTAAATAGTATTTGTCACATCACATGTCTCATCTATCAGCCTGGATAGTATTTGTCACATCACATGTCTCATCTATCAGCCTGGATAGTATTTGTCACATCACATGTCTCATCTATCAGCCTGGATAGTATTTGTCACATCACATGTCTCATCTATCAGCCTAAATAGTATTTGTCACATCACATGTCTCATCTATCAGCCTGGATAGTATTTGTGACATCACATGTCTCATCTATCAGCCTGGATAGTATTTGTCACATCACATGTCTCATCTATCGGCCTGGATAGTATTTGTCACATCACATGTCTCATCTATCAGCCTGGATAGTATTTGTCACATCACATGTCTCATCTATCAGCCTGGATAGTATTTGTCACATCACATGTCTCATCTATCGGCCTGGATAGTATTTGTCACATCACATGTCTCATCTATCAGCCTGGATAGTATTTGTCACATCACATGTCTCATCTATCAGCCTAAATAGTATTTGTCACATCACATGTCTCATCTATCAGCCTGGATAGTATTTGTCACATCACATGTCTCATCTATCAGCCTGGATAGTATTTGTCACATCACATGTCTCATCTATCAGCCTGGATAGTATTTGTCACATCACATGTTTCATCTATCAGCCTAAATAGTATTTGTCACATCACATGTCTCATCTATCAGCCTGGATAGTATTTGTCACATCACATGTCTCATCTATCAGCCTGGATAGTATTTGTCACATCACATGTCTCATCTATCGGCCTAAATAGTATTTGTCACATCACATGTCTCATCTATCGGCCTGAATAGTATTTGTCACATCACATGTCTCATCTATCAGCCTGGATAGTATTTGTCACATCACATGTCTCATCTATCAGCCTGGATAGTATTTGTCACATCACATGTCTCATCTATCAGCCTGGATAGTATTTGTCACATCACATGTCTCATCTATCGGCCTAAATAGTATTTGTCACATCACATGTCTCATCTATCGGCCTAAATAGTATTTGTGACATCACATGTCTCATCTATCGGCCTAAATAGTATTTTTGACATCACATGTCTCATCTATCGGCCTAAATAGTATTTGTGACATCACATGTCTCATCTATCGGCCTAAATAGTATTTGTGACATCACATGTCTCATCTATCGGCCTAAATAGTATTTGTGACATCACATGTCTCATCTATCGGCCTAAATAGTATTTGTGACATCACATGTCTCATCTATCAGCCTGGATAGTATTTGTGACATCACATGTCTCATCTATCGGCCTAAATAGTATTTGTGACATCACATGTCTCATCTATCGGCCTAAATAGTATTTGTGACATCACATGTCTCATCTATCAGCCTAAATAGTATTTGTCACATCACATGTCTCATCTATCGGCCTAAATAGTATTTGTCACATCACATGTCTCATCTATCAGCCTGGATAGTATTTGTCACATCACATGTCTCATCTATCAGCCTGGATAGTATTTGTCACATCACATGTCTCATCTATCGGCCTGGATAGTATTTGTCACATCACATGTCTCATCTATCAGCCTAAATAGTATTTGTCACATCACATGTCTCATCTATCAGCCTGGATAGTATTTGTCACATCACATGTCTCATCTATCAG
>NC_090260.1:17711203-17736203 GCF_037325665.1 Littorina saxatilis | reverse complement strand
ATAATGCATGATAGCAAAACAAAGCAACCTGTCCTGGTTAGATAATGCATGATAGCAAAACAAAACAACCTGTCCTGGTTAGATAATGCATGATAGCAAAACAAAACAACCTGTCCTGGTTAGATAATGCATGATAGCAAAACAAAGCAACCTGTCCTGGTTAGATAATGCATGATAGCAAAACAAAGCAACCTGTCCTGGTTAGATAATGCATGATAGCAAAACAAAGCAACCTGTCCTGGTTAGATAATGCATGATAGCAAAACAAAACAACCTGTCCTGGTTAGATAATGCATGATAGCAAAACAAAGCAACCTGTCCTGGTTAGATAATGCATGATAGCAAAACAAAGCAACCTGTCCTGGTTAGATAATGCATGATAGCAAAACAAAGCAACCTGTCCTGGTTAGATAATGCATGATAGCAAAACAAAGCAACCTGTCCTGGTTAGATAATGCATGATAGCAAAACAAAGCAACCTGTCCTGGTTAGATAATGCATGATAGCAAAACAAAACAACCTGTCCTGGTTAGATAATGCATGATAGCAAAACAAAACAACCTGTCCTGGTTAGATAATGCATGATAGCAAAACAAAACAACCTGTCCTGGTTAGATAATGCATGATAGCAAAACAAAGCAACCTGTCCTGGTTAGATAATGCATGATAGCAAAACAAAACAACCTGTCCTGGTTAGATAATGCATGATAGCAAAACAAAGCAACCTGTCCTGGTTAGATAATGCATGATAGCAAAACAAAGCAACCTGTCCTGGTTAGATAATGCATGATAGCAAAACAAAACAACCTGTCCTGGTTAGATAATGCATGATAGCAAAACAAAGCAACCTGTCCTGGTTAGATAATGCATGATAGCAAAACAAAGCAACCTGTCCTGGTTAGATAATGCATGATAGCAAAACAAAGCAACCTGTCCTGGTTAGATAATGCATGATAGCAAAACAAAGCAACCTGTCCTGGTTAGATAATGCATGATAGCAAAACAAAGCAACCTGTCCTGGTTAGATAATGCATGATAGCAAAACAAAACAACCTGTCCTGGTTAGATAATGCATGATAGCAAAACAAAACAACCTGTCCTGGTTAGATAATGCATGATAGCAAAACAAAGCAACCTGTCCTGGTTAGATAATGCATGATAGCAAAACAAAACAACCTGTCCTGGTTAGATAATGCATGATAGCAAAACAAAACAACCTGTCCTGGTTAGATAATGCATGATAGCAAAACAAAACAACCTGTCCTGGTTAGATAATGCATGATAGCAAAACAAAGCAACCTGTCCTGGTTAGATAATGCATGATAGCAAAACAAAACAACCTGTCCTGGTTAGATAATGCATGATAGCAAAACAAAACAACCTGTCCTGGTTAGATAATGCATGATAGCAAAACAAAGCAACCTGTCCTGGTTAGATAATGCATGATAGCAAAACAAAGCAACCTGTCCTGGTTAGATAATGCATGATAGCAAAACAAAGCAACCTGTCCTGGTTAGATAATGCATGATAGCAAAACAAAACAACCTGTCCTGGTTAGATAATGCATGATAGCAAAACAAAGCAACCTGTCCTGGTTAGATAATGCATGATAGCAAAACAAAGCAACCTGTCCTGGTCAGATAATGCATGATAGCAAAACAAAGCAACCTGTCCTGGTTAGATAATGCATGATAGCAAAACAAAGCAACCTGTCCTGGTTAGATAATGCATGATAGCAAAACAAAGCAACCTGTCCTGGTTAGATAATGCATGATAGCAAAACAAAACAACCTGTCCTGGTTAGATAATGCATGATAGCAAAACAAAACAACCTGTCCTGGTTAGATAATGCATGATAGCAAAACAAAACAACCTGTCCTGGTTAGATAATGCATGATAGCAAAACAAAGCAACCTGTCCTGGTTAGATAATGCATGATAGCAAAACAAAGCAACCTGTCCTGGTTAGATAATGCATGATAGCAAAACAAAGCAACCTGTCCTGGTTAGATAATGCATGATAGCAAAACAAAGCAACCTGTCCTGGTTAGATAATGCATGATAGCAAAACAAAGCAACCTGTCCTGGTTAGATAATGCATGATAGCAAAACAAAGCAACCTGTCCTGGTTAGATAATGCATGATAGCAAAACAAAGCAACCTGTCCTGGTTAGATAATGCATGATAGCAAAACAAAGCAACCTGTCCTGGTTAGATAATGCATGATAGCAAAACAAAGCAACCTGTCCTGGTTAGATAATGCATGATAGCAAAACAAAGCAACCTGTCCTGGTTAGATAATGCATGATAGCAAAACAAAACAACCTGTCCTGGTTAGATAATGCATGATAGCAAAACAAAACAACCTGTCCTGGTTAGATAATGCATGATAGCAAAACAAAGCAACCTGTCCTGGTTAGATAATGCATGATAGCAAAACAAAACAACCTGTCCTGGTTAGATAATGCATGATAGCAAAACAAAGCAACCTGTCCTGGTTAGATAATGCATGATAGCAAAACAAAACAACCTGTCCTGGTTAGATAATGCATGATAGCAAAACAAAACAACCTGTCCTGGTTAGATAATGCATGATAGCAAAACAAAACAACCTGTCCTGGTTAGATAATGCATGATAGCAAAACAAAACAACCTGTCCTGGTTAGATAATGCATGATAGCAAAACAAAACAACCTGTCCTGGTTAGATAATGCATGATAGCAAAACAAAGCAACCTGTCCTGGTTAGATAATGCATGATAGCAAAACAAAACAACCTGTCCTGGTTAGATAATGCATGATAGCAAAACAAAGCAACCTGTCCTGGTTAGATAATGCATGATAGCAAAACAAAGCAACCTGTCCTGGTTAGATAATGCATGATAGCAAAACAAAGCAACCTGTCCTGGTTAGATAATGCATGATAGCAAAACAAAGCAACCTGTCCTGGTTAGATAATGCATGATAGCAAAACAAAGCAACCTGTCCTGGTTAGATAATGCATGATAGCAAAACAAAACAACCTGTCCTGGTTAGATAATGCATGATAGCAAAACAAAACAACCTGTCCTGGTTAGATAATGCATGATAGCAAAACAAAGCAACCTGTCCTGGTTAGATAATGCATGATAGCAAAACAAAGCAACCTGTCCTGGTTAGATAATGCATGATAGCAAAACAAAGCAACCTGTCCTGGTTAGATAATGCATGATAGCAAAACAAAGCAACCTGTCCTGGTTAGATAATGCATGATAGCAAAACAAAGCAACCTGTCCTGGTTAGATAATGCATGATAGCAAAACAAAACAACCTGTCCTGGTTAGATAATGCATGATAGCAAAACAAAACAACCTGTCCTGGTTAGATAATGCATGATAGCAAAACAAAACAACCTGTCCTGGTTAGATAATGCATGATAGCAAAACAAAGCAACCTGTCCTGGTTAGATAATGCATGATAGCAAAACAAAACAACCTGTCCTGGTTAGATAATGCATGATAGCAAAACAAAGCAACCTGTCCTGGTTAGATAATGCATGATAGCAAAACAAAGCAACCTGTCCTGGTTAGATAATGCATGATAGCAAAACAAAACAACCTGTCCTGGTTAGATAATGCATGATAGCAAAACAAAGCAACCTGTCCTGGTTAGATAATGCATGATAGCAAAACAAAGCAACCTGTCCTGGTTAGATAATGCATGATAGCAAAACAAAGCAACCTGTCCTGGTTAGATAATGCATGATAGCAAAACAAAGCAACCTGTCCTGGTTAGATAATGCATGATAGCAAAACAAAGCAACCTGTCCTGGTTAGATAATGCATTATAGCAAAACAAAACAACCTGTCCTGGTTAGATAATGCATGATAGCAAAACAAAACAACCTGTCCTGGTTAGATAATGCATGATAGCAAAACAAAGCAACCTGTCCTGGTTAGATAATGCATGATAGCAAAACAAAACAACCTGTCCTGGTTAGATAATGCATGATAGCAAAACAAAACAACCTGTCCTGGTTAGATAATGCATGATAGCAAAACAAAACAACCTGTCCTGGTTAGATAATGCATGATAGCAAAACAAAGCAACCTGTCCTGGTTAGATAATGCATGATAGCAAAACAAAACAACCTGTCCTGGTTAGATAATGCATGATAGCAAAACAAAACAACCTGTCCTGGTTAGATAATGCATGATAGCAAAACAAAGCAACCTGTCCTGGTTAGATAATGCATGATAGCAAAACAAAGCAACCTGTCCTGGTTAGATAATGCATGATAGCAAAACAAAGCAACCTGTCCTGGTTAGATAATGCATGATAGCAAAACAAAACAACCTGTCCTGGTTAGATAATGCATGATAGCAAAACAAAGCAACCTGTCCTGGTTAGATAATGCATGATAGCAAAACAAAGCAACCTGTCCTGGTTAGATAATGCATGATAGCAAAACAAAGCAACCTGTCCTGGTTAGATAATGCATGATAGCAAAACAAAGCAACCTGTCCTGGTTAGATAATGCATGATAGCAAAACAAAGCAACCTGTCCTGGTTAGATAATGCATGATAGCAAAACAAAACAACCTGTCCTGGTTAGATAATGCATGATAGCAAAACAAAACAACCTGTCCTGGTTAGATAATGCATGATAGCAAAACAAAACAACCTGTCCTGGTTAGATAATGCATGATAGCAAAACAAAGCAACCTGTCCTGGTTAGATAATGCATGATAGCAAAACAAAGCAACCTGTCCTGGTTAGATAATGCATGATAGCAAAACAAAGCAACCTGTCCTGGTTAGATAATGCATGATAGCAAAACAAAGCAACCTGTCCTGGTTAGATAATGCATGATAGCAAAACAAAGCAACCTGTCCTGGTTAGATAATGCATGATAGCAAAACAAAGCAACCTGTCCTGGTTAGATAATGCATGATAGCAAAACAAAGCAACCTGTCCTGGTTAGATAATGCATGATAGCAAAACAAAGCAACCTGTCCTGGTTAGATAATGCATGATAGCAAAACAAAGCAACCTGTCCTGGTTAGATAATGCATGATAGCAAAACAAAACAACCTGTCCTGGTTAGATAATGCATGATAGCAAAACAAAACAACCTGTCCTGGTTAGATAATGCATGATAGCAAAACAAAGCAACCTGTCCTGGTTAGATAATGCATGATAGCAAAACAAAACAACCTGTCCTGGTTAGATAATGCATGATAGCAAAACAAAGCAACCTGTCCTGGTTAGATAATGCATGATAGCAAAACAAAACAACCTGTCCTGGTTAGATAATGCATGATAGCAAAACAAAACAACCTGTCCTGGTTAGATAATGCATGATAGCAAAACAAAACAACCTGTCCTGGTTAGATAATGCATGATAGCAAAACAAAACAACCTGTCCTGGTTAGATAATGCATGATAGCAAAACAAAACAACCTGTCCTGGTTAGATAATGCATGATAGCAAAACAAAACAACCTGTCCTGGTTAGATAATGCATGATAGCAAAACAAAGCAACCTGTCCTGGTTAGATAATGCATGATAGCAAAACAAAACAACCTGTCCTGGTTAGATAATGCATGATAGCAAAACAAAGCAACCTGTCCTGGTTATGACTGATTTTGCTTTCTTCTCGTATGTAAAAGTTTCCAACTTGCGCCTATTCTGCATTTATTTACTGATGATTTGTAAACTGGTACCTGAGGTTTTTGTCAGGTCGATTTTGGCAGCATTCTTACGTACCATCACATGATACCTATAACAGGCATCTTTGATCCGAAAAGTGTGCCAGGTAGCCTAGTGGAGAGCCTTCAATGGCATAGAAAGGTTGAATGAATTAAATGACACGGGCATGAATGTTTTAGTTGGGGTACTAAAATGGGTGCAATAATATTTTGCACACTTTATTTCCCCGCCTTAATGCTGTATTGTTGTGTGTTGCAGGGTCCCCGTGTAATAATTTCAGGGGTTACTGCGACGTGTTCCACAAATGTAGAGGGGTGGACGCAGACGGGCCGCTGGCGAGATTAAAGAATCTCATCTTCAACCCCCAAACCCTCCGCAGCATCAAAGACTGGATTGAGGTGTGTATAGAACAGAGAGATGACTGTACAGGTGTTGTGCTCAAAAAGTCTTTCAAAATAGTGTCTAAATGGGGGAGGGGGGGTTGTTGTATGTGTGTTGTGGGGATGGGAATTGTCCGCCAAAAGGCAAATTTCCGCCGAAATATTTATTTGTTCCGCCGAAAAAGCAAAAGTGTCCGCCGAAAAAATAAATGGGGGAGGCAAAAATGGTTCTAAAAACAGAATTTAATGGCAAACTTGGAGCTCAGATGACACCAAAATTTGCACCATTTGGGTTCTTTGGAGAAAAACAATTTTCGGGGGGGGGGGGGGGGGCGGGGGAGGGGGGTGGAGGGGGGGCATGCCCCCGGACCCCCCTAGTAAGGCAAGGCGATTCACGCCGTCGACTTAGCTATTACTTACAGATTTTCAGCCTTTTTTTACTTCTTTCAATTCCCATGCCTGGTGTTGGGAGTGTAATCACAAACATATATAAATGAATAACGCATTGCACTAGGTCTTAAAAAAAGAGGGAGTCTTAAAAGAGGGTTTTCACTGTATCCAAACTGTGGGGCCCCGGTAGCTCAGTTGGTAGAGAAACTGTGGGGCCCTGGTAGCTCAGTTGGTAGAGAAACTGTGGGGCCCCGGTAGCTCAGTTGGTAGAGAAACTGTGGGGCCCCGGTAGCTCAGTTGGTAGAGAAACTGTGGGGCCCCGGTAGCTCAGTTGGTAGAGAAACTGTGGGGCCCCGGTAGCTCAGTTGGTAGAGAAACTGTGGGGCCCTGGTAGCTCAGTTGGTAGAGAAACTGTGGGGCCCTGGTTGCTCAGTTGGTAGAGCACTGGACTTGTGATCGGAAGGTCGCAGGTTCAAATTTGGGCCGGAACGGACACGGGTCAACTTTATGTCAGCTATATGAGGGGGGCCCGGTAGCTCAGTTGGTAGAGCACTGGACTTGTGATCGGAAGGTCGCAGGTTCGAATTTGGACCGGGACGGACACGGGTCAACTTTATGTCAGCTATATGAGGGGGGCCCGGTAGCTCAGTTGGTAGAGCACTGGACTTGTGATCGGAAGGTCGCAGGTTCAAATTCGGGCCGGGACGGACACGGGTCAACTTTATGTGAAGACTCAGAGACGGAAGCCATATCCCACCTCCATAATTATGTCATCACAATGGCACGTAAAAGACTTCGGTCATTCTGCCATAAGTGCAGGTGGCTGAACACACCTTAACACGCAGACACCTGGGTAGCGCGACTCCGTTGCTGCTAGCTTTCCACTGGGAGGAAGCGACCCAAATTTCCCAGCGATGGGACAATAAAGAAAAGACAAGTCGCGTAAGGCGAAAATACAATATTTAGTCAAGTAGTGGACAGCAAGACCGTATACTCGTAGCATCGTCACTCCACCGCCCGTGGCAAAGGCAGTGCACGTGGAATTGACAAGAAGAGCGGGGTATTCGTTGCGCTGAGAAGGATAGCACGCTTTTCTGTACCTCTCTTTGTTTTAACTTTCTGAGCGTGTTTTTAATCCAAACATATCATATCTATATATTTTTGGAATCAGCAACCGACAAGGAATAAGATGAAAGTGTTTTTAAATTGATTTCGAAAAAAAAAATTTGATAATAATTTTTATATATTTAATTTTCAGAGCTTGTTTTTAATCCGAATATAACATATTTATATGTTTTTGGAATCAGCAAATGATGGAGAATAAGATAAACGTAAATTTGGATCGTTTTATAAATTTTTATTTTTTTTTACAATTTTCAGATTTTTAATGACCAAAGTCATTAATTAATTTTTAAGCCACCAAGCTGAAATGCAATACCAAACCCCGGGCTTCGTCGAAGAGTACTTGACCAAAATTTCAACCAATTTGGTTGAAAAATGAGGGCGTGACAGTGCCGCCTCAACTTTCACGAAAAGCCGGATGTGACGTCATCAAAGACATTTATCAAAAAAATGAAAAAAACGTTCGGGGATTTCATACCCAGGAACTCTCATGTCAAATTTCATAAAGATCGGTCCAGTAGTTTAGTCTGAATCGCTCTACACACACACACACACAGACACACACACGCACACACGCACATACACCACGACCCTCGTTTCGATTCCCCCTCGATGTTAAAATATTTAGTCAAAACTTGACTAAATATAAAAATGAAAATAATTTGAAAAATGAAGAAATTGAGGGTTTTGACGGCAACAGATCCACTGGTGGGCGGTGATGCTGATGAGCTCGGGGCTGGTGATCGTCATGGCCGTCTTCATCAAGGTGTGCGCCGTGCACACGCCCAGCAGCAACCCGCGCAAGTCCAAGGCCCGCAAACTCACCATGACCTTGAGAAGGTCGCACAACCGGCAACGCAGCGGCAACTCCCAGACCGCAGCCCTGACCTCCAACCAGCACCGCAGCGGGAGGAGCAGGGGCGGAGGAGGTCAGGGTCAGGGTTCTTCGCAGGGGTCAGAAGGGTCATCATCCGAGCCGTCAAGGTCGGGTCAAGTTCACAAGCCGAACAGCGGGGCGGTGGCTGCGGCATCGTCGGCAGCAGCAGGGTCGTCAGCGGGAGCATCTGATAGTGGTGGTGGAGGTGGTGGTAGTGGTGGGGCAGCGGCCGTCATTGTGGAAAAGTTCAGGGTGAGTTTGTGTGTGTGTGTGTGTGTGGTAAGAGGGGGGGGTGTGGAGGTAAACTGTGTCCCTTTTTCAGATCAAAGCGGGGTTCAGTTTGTTTGAAAAAAAAAGAGCTGGAGGTCTGAAGCTTCACACACATCCAGCTTTCCATGACCTCAAGACACGATGAGAGTTCGAGTTTCATTGACAAACTTGAATGTTTTCATTTTCTTCAATGTTTTGGAGCTAGAAGTTTGAAATTAGGTGATTCTTTAGCCTCTGATGCCATATTCATTCTATAGACTATATAGCCAGCCCCCTGCCATCTCTCTAGGCACCCCCCGTGGGTTAGAATGTTTGTAAAGATTTTAGTCAAGCAATATGTAAGAAATGTTAAGTCCTTTGTACTGGAAACTTGCATTCTCCCAGTAAGGTAATACATTGTACTACGTTGCAAGCCCCTGGAGCAATTTTTTGATTTGTGCTTTTGTGAACAAGAAACAATTAACAAGTGGCTCTATCCCATCTCCCCCCCCCCCTTTCCCCGTCGCGATATAACCTTGAACGGTTGAAAACGATGTTAAACACCAAATAAAGAAAAGAAAGAAAGATCTCTCTAGGCCGCTCTGATGCCATATTCATTCTATAGATTATATAACCTGCCGTCTCTCTGGGCCGCTCTGGTGCCACATTCATTCTATAGATTATATAGCCAGCCCTCTGCCATCTCTCTGGGCCGCTCTGATGCCATATTCAATGCCAAGAAATGTTGGTTCAGTGTTTGCTCTTCTTGTTAAGCTTACTCTTGATATGCGGTTTTTTCAAGATAATTATTTTCCGGATCATAATTATTTGTGCATTTTGCACGATTGTTATTTTTGAGGATCATAATATTTTCTGTGTGTTTTACAGGGTAATTATTTGATAAGAAGAAGAACAAGAACAAAGACTTTATTATTTATAAAAAGAAGAAGAAAAAAAGAATAGTGTGTGTGTTTTGCAGGATCATAATTGTGTTTTACAGGATCATAATTGTGTGTGTGTTTTACAGGATCATAATTGTGTGTGTGTTTTGCAGGATCATAATTGTGTTTGTGGTTTGCAGGATCATAATTGTGTGTGTGTTTTACAGGATAATTATTGTGTGTGTTTTACAGGATCATAATTCTGTGTGTATCTTACAGGATAATTATTGTGTGTGTTTTACAGGATCATAATTCTCTGTGTTGTGCAGGATCCACCGCCTCCTTACACCAGCGCCCTGTTGCCGGGGAACAGCAAGTTGCCGCCACACGGCAAAGGCAAACGCGGAAAACGGCGGGAGAGGGGGGTAGAGCTTCAACGACTTTGATGCAGACAAATTCATATTTGTGCCCGGAACAAATGAATCTCATTGCATGTGACAATTAACACTGGGAATCGTTTCACACCGGATGAATGTGTGTAAGTGCTTTTGTGAGAGTTTCTCGACACACACACACTGAAAAAACGCTCATTTGTCAGCGCTTGCGGAGTGAGAGAGTTAATTGTGTGCGAGATATTCTGTCGTCGACTTTTTTGAGTTTATTTTCTACCTGAAGGAGTTGGTAGTAATTGTGTGCGGCGTGTGCTGTCATCAGCGATTTAGAGGTTTGTTTCCAGGCTTCTAGGAGTGGTGGTAATTGTGTGCGGCGTGTGCTGTCATCAGCGATTAGAGTTTTGTTTCCAGGCTTCAAGGAGCTGTGTGTAAGAGGATTTTTCAACAGTGGTTTGAGTTTATTTTCTGGCCTCAAAGACCGTTGGATCGAAATATCTGTGAATGTATTGTTTTGTGAAAAACAAAGGTTCCAACAACCTACCTTTCTTGTTTTTTGGCCTCAAAGAATTATGTGCGAGTAGATTTTTTTATCAATGGTTGGAGATGATTTGGGGCTTTAAAGAGTTGAATGTTCGAAGATTTTTCATCAGTGGTTTGAGATCATTTTCTGACCTCAAAAGAGTTTATGTGAGAAGATTTTACATCAGTGGTTTGAGCTTATTTTCAAGCCTCAAAGAATTGTGTACGACAATTTCGTTCAGTTTCATCAACGGATTCATTTAACTCTCCTTCCTCGTTCAGTCAGTGACAGGCAAGAAAAGCCATCAGAAAAATGCTGCGAGACAAATGTTTTTCATTTTTCAGAGTATTCCCGCCATGACCATCCCACCAAATACACAACTACTTTCTTGTGAAAACAGTGCAGCTGGAAATGCATGTGGATTATGCTCGTCACAGGGGGAGGGGGGGGGAGGGGTGTTGATTCCACATGAAAGGATCAACCCATCATCATGTGAAGGGTTTTTGGTTGAGGGGAGGTTTTTTCGCCTTATCTTGCGTGACTTTGCCTGTTAAGTTTGATACCGACAGGCTCTTACTTGAACGATTGTGATTTGGTTGTACATGCATTTTGTCCTGTCTTTCCTTTTCATGTTTCGTATGGACTTTACAAGATTTGGATAGGTTGTTGCTGCACAAGAGCTAGTTTGTGCCGCAATATGGGTAAAGTGCGTATGGTGCGTGAAAATTTTTTCATTGAGCGTAAAATACAAGAAAGAAATGCGTAATCGTGTTTGTAACAGTGCATTATTTTTAATTTTTAAATTCTATTTTAAAAAAAAAATGTACATTATTATTTTATTATTTGACATACAGGCAAGAGGTGTGTAGATGTACGTGTGCAGAAGTGTCGAGTCACTTAGGGAACATTTACAGTGTTGAAGATACGACTCCAGCGGATGACTAGTTAGGCTGATCAGCACACTGCTGCACTTGCTACGTCCGGCAAGGACGGAGGAGGGAGCTGTTTCCAGCTGCGTGCAGACAGTCATTTCAGCCGGGCCACTTACACCCACACAAACCGACACATACACTGTGAGGCTTTTCTCCATTCAGTATTTTTAACGTTGTTGTGGAATTTTGGCGTAACCCATTTTAAACAGCTTTTCAGAAGGACAAAACACTGGGGTTTTTTTTAATTTTTTTTAAATTTTTTTATTTTAAATTTTTTTTTTTTTAATAGTGTTTATATTCATCCCGTCGCGATATAACCTTGAATGGTTGAAAACGACGTTAAACACCAAATAAAGAAAGAAAGAAAGTTTATATTCATTCTTGGTGTGGATAGACAGATAAAAGAATGTTAAATCATGTATTGTCAGTTGTATTTAAGAGAACATTTCTCATGCAGAATGATTTACTTAGTCCAAAGCACAAAGACATCAACATCGCCAAGAATCGAGTAACGCCAAAATTGCACGTTGACATCAATTCTTTTTGGCCATCAGTTCTTTTCACAGAAGCTAAGGAAACATTTTTGGTGTATATTATTGTAGACAACCTTGAGGTACATGTGCCTGCCTGATGACTTGCTCGATACACTGCCTTCTGTTGAAAGGTATTTTTAGAAAGGATGAAAGCGATGTATGATTTTCGCCAGAACTGTTGAAAATCTGCGGCAATAAAAGCACAGGCGCCTTAAACACCCCGGCTACGCCTTTAACTCTAAAGCCTGATGTTTATTGTGCAAAGTCAACTTCATGAAGTCTACTTCATCAAGCTTGCTTCACAAAGCTTTGGCCCTGAATGTTTGGTAAACAGACATTACAAAGTCTACTTCATCAAGCTTGCTTCACAAAGCTTTGGCCCTGAATGTTTGGTAAACAGACATTACAAAGTCTACTTCATCAAGCTTGCTTCACAAAGATTTGGCCCTGAATGTTTGGTAAACAGACATTACAAAGTCTACTTCATCAAGCTTGCTTCACAAAGATTTGGCCCTGAATGTTTGGTAAACAGACATTACAAAGTCTACTTCATCAAGCTTGCTTCACAAAGCTTTGGCCCTGAATGTTTGGTAAACAGACATTACAAAGTCTACTTCATCAAGCTTGCTTCACAAAGATTTGGCCCTGAATGTTTGGTAAACAGACATTACAAAGTCTACTTCATCAAGCTTGCTTCACAAAGCTTTGGCCCTGAATGTTTGGTAAACAGACATTGCAAAGTCTTAGTGAAGACAACTTCAGACTCCATTGAGGACAGCCTAAATTGACACCAGCAGGGTTGAAAGCTACCATCACACCATGTTGAACTGAACAGGGGAGATTTCCCACATTGTAACATTCTTCTTTTCTGCAGGGTTGAACGTTTACACCACACGATATTGAACTGAACAGGGTCGATTTTCCTTATTGTAACATTCTTCTTCTTTCATTGGCTAAAACTCCCACGTACAAATCCATTGCTCGACCAACACTGAGGTACAGGATCCCCTATTAGTCGGTAGACATCATGCATCAGGTGGACATCATGCATCGGTCGTTTGATATTATTCTACACTGAGCTACAGGATCCCCTATTAGTCGGTAGACATCATGTATCAGGTAGACATCATGCATCGGTCGTTTGATATTATTCAACACTGAGCTACAGGATCCCTGATGGGTCGGTAGATATCATGCATCGGTCGTTTGATATTATTCAACACTGAGCTACAGGATCCCTGATGGGTCGGTAGATATCATGCATCGGTCGTTTGATATTATTCAACTTTTCTCAGATGGCAGGGAGGGATTAGACAGGAGTCAGCATTGTTTTGGGCATTACATGAACGAACACTGGTGGACATCGTTTTCATCATTAATTTTCTTTTCTGCCAGTAACAAACTCTGATCGTAGAGATGAAAATATTTGAAAGAGTGTGTCTGACAAACTTGTGAAACTCATCCTGTGTACGTTTGATGAAGCACTGACATCAGTAATGAGAAAGAGCCTTCGTGTCACCAATACTGGAGAAAAACTTTTGTCATGAATACTTGTGAAACTCATATATTGACTACTTGGATGATATTACATGTGGTTTGCTACCCCCCCCCCCCTCCTCTTATTCCCCCCCTCTCACCCCCCCCTTCTTCCACCAGTATACAAGGAAAAGTTTAAACGTTTGTTTGTTGTTTAGACAGCTGATATTTGACTTGTCAGGAGGTGGTGGTACAACAGCTCTTTTGCTTTTTTTAACTGCAGTCGTGGACCTGGATTTTGATCAAAGATTTATATTTATAAACATGCTCTTATGTGTGTGTATGTGTGAGTGAAAGAGAGAGAGAGAGAGAGAGAGAGAGAGAGAGAGAGAGAGAGAGAGAGAGAGAGAGAGAGAGAGAGAGAGAGAGAGCAGAAGAGAAAGAGCAGAAGAGAGAGAGAGAGAGAGAGAGAGCGAGAGAGAGAGAGAGAGCAGAAGAGGGAGAGAGAGAGAGCAGAAGAGAGAGAGAGAGAGCAGAAGAGGGAGAGAGAGAGCAGAAGAGAGAGAGGTTGTCATTACTATTGCGTCACAGTCAAAAGGGACATTGTTGTGCTTGTTCTTTTGCAGATATTGGTTTGCAGTTGTCATTAGTTTTTGTGCTGTACATTCAAGTTCTGATGTTTTCAAAGCTTTTGTTGTCAAGCTAAATGATACTTACTTTTGGCTGTGCACTCTCGGAGATGTTGTTTTTGATGTGGTGAAAGCGGCAAAAGGTATGGTTAATGTTAATGTTTTTACCTTGTTTGTACGTCTCCATGTTAATGGCTGGATGATATATATATTATGTTGGTGTGCTGGCAGCGGTTACAGATTTCAAAGTATTAACTAATTAAGCTATGGATGATAATAAAAGGGTGGATCTTTTTGTGTGTATGATTTTTTATTTTGTTGTTAAGAAAATGAGTTAATTGTGTGATGCCTTCGTATCCTCATTCAAAGACAATGTAACAATCTGAGAAAATCTCGTCTCAAAAAAGAGGACCGTTATATAACAGAGGACAGTTATATAAGAGAGGACAGTTATATAACAGAGGACTGTTATATAACAGAGGTACCTTTTGACAGGTGTAAAGGCACACTCCTTCTCGTGAAAACATTTGACTCATCGTCTCAGACCTGGCCATGCTGTTACCTGGGATAAGACTGAGTTTCGTTCATACGGTCACATACCAAAAATTAACAGCCTGGGTGCTCTCCGTACACTTCATTGTCACAGGGGCAATTGTTTTTGACTCACATGCGAAGCAAAAGTGAGTCTATGTACTCACCCGAGTCGTCTGTCCGTCCGTCCCCCCCGTCCGTCCGGCTGGCCGGCCGTCCGGAAAACTTTAACGTTGGATATTTCTTGGACACTATTCAGTCTATCAGTACCAAATTTGGCAAGATGGTGTATGATGACAAGGCCCCAAAAAACATACATAGCATCTTGACCTTGCTTCAAGGTCAAGGTCACAGGGGCCATAAATGTTGTCTAAAAAAACCTATTTTTCACATTTTCTTTGAAGTTTTTGAGATTCAATACCTCACCTATATATGATATATAGGGCAAAGTAAGCCCCATCTTTTGATACCAGTTTGGTTTACCTTGCTTCAAGGTCAAGGTCACAGGAGCTCTTCAAAGTTGGATTGTATACATATTTTGAAGTGACCTTGACCCTGAACTATGGAAGATAACTGTTTCAAACTTAAAAATTATGTGGGGCACATGTTATGCTTTCATCATGAGACACATTTGGTCACATATGATCAAGGTCAAGGTCACTTTGACCCTTATGAAATGTGACCAAAATAAGGTTGTGAACCACTAAAAGTGACCATATCTCATGGTAGAAAGAGCCAATAAGCACCATTGTACTTCCTATGTCTTGAATTAACAGCTTTGTGTTGCATGACCTTGGATGACCTTGACCTTGGGTATGTGACCAAGTGGAGGGATGGTCTTATCCCGTGTAACACCCAGTCTGTTCAGTGTTGGTATGTGACCAAGTGGAGGGATGGTCTTATTCCATTTAAAAAGCGTGGCCAGATCCGAGAAGGTGCGCTGAACTGTTTTCACAAAACGGGATGTGTCGTAAATGCCCAGAAAAACTGAAAAGGCAGTGTCTTGAAAGAGGGTGATTATCAAAGTGTGTGTGTGTGTGTGTGTGTGTGTGTGTCTGTGTGTCTGTGTGTCTGTGTGTGAGTGTCTGTGTCTGTGTCTGTGTCTGTGTGTGTGTGAGTGTGTGCGTGGGTCGAATCCATTGTATTTGTGATTTTGATATTTTGGGACTTCTCAAAATCATACTCATAAGAAATTGTTCAATGTTTGATTCTTCTCAATACCGAACACAGGCTGATGGTCAAAACATTGTGAATTTCACAACTTTTCTTTAATATTTTGACGTTTTGATAAGTTTTGTACTGTCTGGACAAGATTTGTAGGAATGACTTTTTTGATGATTTGATAAGATTTGTACACTTTTTTTGTTTTTGTTTTGTTGACAAGATTTGTATGAATGTTAACAATCCTTCTTGCTGTTATTTGTTCGTGCTTTGAATGACAATGCCTCCACATGTATATATTGCTTTTGAAGCGTGTATAATTCCTGACTGAATACCCACTCAGAGAAAACTTAAGTATTCTTCATTTTTGTGTCAGGGACGCTATACGATAGAAGCTTGTGCTGGCAAGATTTTGTGTCAGGGACGCTATACGATAGAAGCTTGTGCTGGCAAGATTTTGTGTCAGGGACGCTATACGATAGAAGCTTGTGCTGGCAAGATTTTGTGTCAGGGACGCTATACGATAGAAGCTTGTGCTGGCAAGATGTTGCAGTGCTGTGTATCTTTTCAAGTCAGTAGTTTCGCTTGTTGGATGTTGATGAAGAAGGGTGTTGCATTCGCAGAACTTGAAAATCATGATTTTTTTCTTTCTTTAATTATTTTTATCCCAGCGAAGCTGGAGGTATCCCACGAACGCTATACTGTAATCGACTTGCGAAATTTTCATACCGATAATACATGATAAAGAAGGATTCTTTGTGCCCGGCTACGGGCTACAGTTGAAGATGGAAGTTCACCAAAAATTGGGACCATACTAACATAAATACGGTGGGTGCAATCGGCGCCCCCATTTTTTGAGCAAACGCCACCCAAGGCCGCTTTGGACGGGTAGAAATTCCGTATGTGTGTGTTTGAGAGAGAGCCTCGGAGAGAGAGAGAGAGAGAGAGAGAGAGAGAGAGAGAGAGAGAGAGAGAGAGAGAGAGAGAGAGAGAGAGAGAGAGAGAGAGAGAGAGAGAGAGAGAGTAAGAGAGAGGTTTTTCTTTCGCTGGGGTATGCAGTGCCTTGGCGTTGCACATCTACTTAATTTATATTTAGATGCAATGACACTAACAGTGCCAAAGCTATTCATCAATGATTTTACTTCACCTTTTATTTTAGAACTATTCTTTAATTTGTTTGTTAAGAGTTGTTGATAAGGTAGATTTATTATGTAGATTTTACCTTGCTTTTACAGATAGTATAAGTTATTGGTTATCAATTTTTTTGTTTTGTGCTTTGGAGATACATGTAGCTTGCTACAGTGTCAGTCTGATTGTGGTGTTTGTGTGTGCTTGATTTGATAGAAAGTTCTACAGTGTCAGTCTGATGGTGGTGTGTGTGTGCTTGATTTGATAGAAAGTTGATTATAGCGCACGGTGATCCGTATTTCAGTGATCTTAACTTTA
Source organism: Littorina saxatilis (assembly GCF_037325665.1). Lineage (NCBI taxonomy): Eukaryota > Metazoa > Mollusca > Gastropoda > Littorinimorpha > Littorinidae > Littorina > Littorina saxatilis. The sequence continues at coordinate 17,718,995 of NC_090260.1, read as the reverse complement.
TCATATAATTTCCTTTTAGTGGAAGAAAATCATGAAAAATATTGAACATCTCAGTGATCTAGCTATATATTATCAGATAATTTACCTTTTGTGGAAAACAAATAAAAATTATGTAAAATACACCAGTTAACAGTTTCAGCGTTTACATTGAACGAAGAAGGAAACCGGAAGAGGAGGAATAACAAAAACACTCGCAAAAACGATCTGTGCATGCGTTCAAATCAAAGGAATAAATGGAAAATCGCGTTTTTGTGTGCCTGATGTAATCATTGCGCTTTCTGCAGACTTAATCTACGCGTTCAAATCAACCAGAAATTATCCTTGAATAGATATATTCTCAAAAAACTCTTGAAAAAACAATATGCACATACGCGAAATCCAGGATGGCCGCGGAACTGTTAATTGATGTATTTAAGTGATTGAACTTTATGATTATTATAAACATTATCTAACATCTAACCTAACTGTAATGTGATGGAGAAAAAAATGTAGATAGTATCGAAAAAGGAAATAATTTGTGGATAGAATTGGGTGTATTGCAATTGAGCATTAATTTGGTTCAGTGCATGATTTAGCGAGGCACTTTAGAGAGATAAGAATTAACTTATCTTTTGTACTTAACTACTTTTTTGTCAACATTTTTGTTCCCTCCCTGATTTGGAGTAATTTTTCCTGTGTGCTTATTATTTTGGGGCAAGATTTGATGGTGCTATTTGCGTTTTACTCTCTTTAATCCTTCAGGCATTTGTTTAAGAAGGCTTTGCGTTTGATAATTCATTTTGTACCCCGACAGTATTTTACGCTTCAAAAAGGAAAAGAGTGTATTTGTTTCTCATGTTTTTTGTTAATTCTGAGAATAAGCCAGATTGTTCTGTGTCAGCAAAGATGGGTGATAGGGCAAAGAGTCAGGATTTTTGTGTCAAGTTTATGGTTGAGCTTAGTGTCTCTGTTTCTGTTATTATTATTTTGTTTTCTTCTCTCCATTTGGATTGGTTGGTTTGTAATGTTTCTGTTGTGTTATTTTCTGTATTCCGAATTTGCATTTGTCCATTTCTTCTATTGACTACAGTGAAGTGTACCCCCAATGTTAAGACCTCAGAAAATGTGTGAAAATCTGGCCTTTAAAGGGGGAGAATCTTAAAATGGAAGTACGTACTTTTGATTTTAAGAGGTTATGAACAGAAAAACTGGAAAGCAAGTTTTTTTTAAAGGGGGAATGTGTTAAATTATGTCTGTTTTTGTTGGCAAAGAGTTGAGTGTGTTATTTGGTAGAAAGGTAAATGACAAATGGACAGGTATGTAGGTTTTGAAAGACGCCTAGAATCTACATCCATGCATCTGTCATCATGATTTGGGAACAAGATGTGCACTGATGTTAGACACCTGCAACAGTGCTTGATCGATAGCCATCAAGACATTTTAGACGCCTGCAACAGTGCTTGATTGATAACCATCAAGACATTTTAGATGCCTGCAACTGTGCTTGATTGATAGCCATCAAGACATTTTAGATGCCTGCAACTGTGCTTGATTGATAGCCATCAAGACATTTTAGATGCCTGCAACAGTGCTTGATCGATAGCCATCAAGACATTTCCAGAAATTCAGAGTATTCGCTTGCCATACCCTTGCTTGGACATTTCTCAGTGCTTTTGTCAGTGTTTGATTTGTGTTCTGGTCAAATCGCTTGTTTGTTTGTTTGTTTGTCAGTGCAATCAGCGTGCACTTTGAAGTTGTGAAAACATTGGTTTGTGTGTCTGTTTTGACTACAAGAGTCGTCTGATGCGTGTGAATGGTTGAAGTTGCTATTTGAAATTAAACAAAAGGAGTTTGTTTAGTCACTGCCCAAAGCCTTACATTTCCTTATATGAAAGTTATTGGTAGTTTTGTGGATGTGTGGTAGAACTGATGACCTATCTGTTAGGACATTTTGCCTTTGCCTCCGAAGATGTTTCCCCAAAGACAGAAGCTCTCCTCCAGGCTTCTATGCTACCCACCAACAGATTGTTTTGTGAAATAACTCGGTCGGGATTCTATTGGCTGGGGAAGAGTTATGCCCCTTTGGAAACGGCGAGCAAAGCAAATTCCCAAACAAACAAAGAGATCAGTGAAGACAAGCGATCATAGTTTTTCAGTGCTCGGAATTTAATAGACAGGTGCAGTGGCTTGGTGGTAAGACGTCGGCCTCCTAATTGGGAGGTCGTGAGTTTGAATCCCGGTCGCTGCCGCCTGGTGGGTTAAGAGTGGAGATTTTTCCGATCTCCCAGATCAACATATGTGCAGACCTGCTAGTGACTTAACCCCCTTCGTGTGCACACGCAAGCACAAGACCAAGTACGCACGGAAAAGATCCTGTGATCCATGTCAGAGTTCGGTGGGTTATAGAAACGCACAAATACCCAGCATGCCTCCCCCGAAATCGGCGTAATTGCTGCCTGCATGGCGGGGTAAAAACGGTCATACACGTAAAAATCCACTCGTGCTAAAACATAAGTGAACGTGGGAGTTTCAGCCCATGAACGGGGAAAAAAATTTAACAAAATAAAAAATGAATTTAATTAGCTCAGTGAGTGCTGTTCACATGGCAGACTTTCTTTCTGCAACTTCCCCCAAACTTTCAAGCGATGGCAGTCGGCGCCAAGTCCAATCAAAACCGCTGCCCATGTGAACAGTGCAAAATGCTCAAACCAGCAATTCTCGGCCAGTTCAGCTATCGCAGCTACCTCGTTATGCGGGAAGAGTATTTTGGATAGCTATATATAACTCAGTGGATAGAGCTAACCAATCAGTAAGCGCAAAAGGAAACATCTACAGGTGCCAAATCATGGCTGAGTCGAGCAGCGGTCCACTGAGTTTTGGAGTCGCTGCTAAATCTGGCCTAGATCGAACTTAAATCATCAGCAAGGGCAGTTCACATGGCAGACTTGTTGCCAACTTCGCCTTGACAACTCGGGAGAGATTTCAAAGAGACAACATTTAGGGAAAAGTTGATAGACAATCTGCCATGTGAACGGCACTTTATGAAGTGTCCACTCAATATGACACCCTGCCATGTGAACGGCACTTTATGAAGTGTCCGCTCAATATGACACCCTGCCATGTGAACGGCACTTTATGAAGTGTCCACTCAATATGACACCCTGCCATGTGAACGGCACTTTATGAAGTGTCCACTCAATATGACACCCTGCCATGTGAACGGCACTGTATGAAGTGTCCACTCAAAATGACACCCTGGTATTTTGAAAATATGTTTATCGGAGCTAAAAAAAATCCGTCGTCTTCTTGTCGTTCGTCAGATGGACAGGAGCTTACTAGTCTCTGCTTCCAATTGCTGTCACTGACCTGTGCCATGCGTGCTTGACTCACTATATTTGAAAGGGGCGCAACTCTAACACAGCCAATAATAACCCTGGCTGTTATTTTATTTTTAAATGTGTCTATTGTAAGTGAGTTTAATTTATTGTTGGTGTTTGGCGCAAATGTACAGTTGCAGCAGGGAACGGTTTGCATTGTTTTTAGAAGCGCAGAAGTATGTAAATAATGTTGCTTGAAGTTGAACTGTTTTACATTTTATTTTTGTTTTGTTTTGTTTCAACTTTGCTTTGCTGTTGGCTAAACAATTGCTTGGGAAGAAAGCAGATGCAGAGAAACCTTTGTTTTAAGTTCACACAAAAACGGACAAAATTGTGTTTTAGACGAGAGTGAGTCCTAGCAAGCAGGTGAACTTAGAGACACCACGAGGAGAAAAGAGGCAAGTCGTAGATTGGGGCACAGGAGACTTCTCAAATGGAGCAAAATCCAAGACCTCGCCTACCTATACCCTAATCAGTTAATATCTTATAATTTTATTAACTGTAATGGGCCAGGTTCCTTGGCTGGTGTAGAGTACATGAGAAAGTTACCAACTGGTTGAGTACTAGCTAGCCGCTAGGTCAGATCACAAGAGGTAATGTTTGCAATGTTGATCAATCTGACCCAAGGCTGGCTTCCACCCAGTTGGTAACTTTCTTATGCACATTTGCCCTGGAAGCAAAATGATATACACTTGAAACCCAGTTTTGCTTATATCACAAGCGCGTCTTGGATTCGCCCTTAGTCACAAGGTGAGAACTTGGTAGTTTCGGCACCAGATTCATACAGAAAGCTGTTCTTGCAGTTTTGTGTATGTGCTTTTGACAGCTTTCATGCAGTCTTGTTTACGTACTTTTGACAGCTTTCATGCAGTCTTGTTTACATACTTCTGACAGCTTTCATGCAGTCTTGTTTACATACTTCTGACAGCTTTCTTGCAGTCTTGTTTACATACTTCTGACAGCTTTCTTGCAGTCTTGTTTACATACTTCTGACAGCTTTCATGCAGTCTTGTTTACGTACTTTTGACAGCTTTCATGCAGTCTTGTTTACGTACTTTTGACAGCTTTCATGCAGTCTTGTTTACGTACTTTTGACAGCTTTCATGCAGTCTTGTTTACGTACTTTTGACAGCTTTCTTGCAGTCTTGTTTACGTACTTCTGACAGCTTTCATGCAGTCTTGTTTACATACTTCTGACAGCTTTCATGCAGTCTTGTTAACATACTTCTGACAGCTTTCATGCAGTCTTGTTTACATACTTCTGACAGCTTTCATGCAGTCTTGTTTACGTACTTCTGACAGCTTTCATGCAGTCTTGTTTACATACTTCTGACAGCTTTCTTGCAGTCTTGTTTACATACTTCTGACAGCTTTCATGCAGTCTTGTTTACATACTTCTGACAGCTTTCATGCAGTCTTGTTTATGTACTTTTGACAGCTTTCTTGCAGTCTTGTTTACATACTTCTGACAGCTTTCATGCAGTCTTGTTTACATACTTCTGACAGCTTTCATGCAGTCTTGGTTACGTACTTCTGACAGCTTTCTTGCAGTCTTGTTTACATACTTCTGACAGCTTTCATGCAGTCTTGTTAACATACTTCTGACAGCTTTCTTGCAGTCTTGATTACATACTTCTGACAGCTTTCTTGCAGTCTTGTTTACATACTTCTGACAGCTTTCATGCAGTCTTGTTTACATACTTCTGACAGCTTTCTTGCAGTCTTGTTTACATACTTCTGACAGCTTTCATGCAGTCTTGTTAACATACTTCTGACAGCTTTCTTGCTAGTCCAGCTTGACTTGATCTGTGATCTGTTTGTTACTCATGACGTGTTTAAATGGAAACGGATCGAACAAGACCCACAACTGTAGCTCATTAGAAAAAACGTGTTTCTTTCCTGTCTGAAGCATCATGTAAGTCACCAAAGATCTGTCCAGTCTTTTGGAAGGGATAAATGTTTCTTTCCAATTTGACACGCACCAGGGGAGATAGCTCGGGAGGGGTGGGAGGGGGGGGTAGTTCAGTCAGTGGCGGCGCTGGCTTGAAACCAGTTGCACTATCAGCGTGGGTTCGACCCGAAGGTGATTTATTTCCCAGAGTCAACTTTGTGCAGACTCTCCTCGGTGTCCGAACATCACCGTGTGCACGCATGCGCACGATAAAGATCCCAAGTTCACAGCGAAAGTTGCAGGGCTTGGAAACATGAATTCACGCATGCAGGAACAAGAAACCAAACAATGGGTAGCTCTTTACTGTATGGCAGCTCGCTTTCCCCAGTGAGAAAGCAGTCTGAATTTCCACGAGGGTTGCCTCGCAGGACGATTTATGATACCAACACCAATACTAATGCCATACACCTACACCCCAGAGCTCTGCTTCCTGTTTCAGGGAGACTTTTTTTTGCGGAATTAGTTTTGCTGATTTGACATGGATATCGGTTGCAAAATCAATACACATTTGCCCCCCCCCCCCCCCCCCCCCCCTCCAATAAAAAATGAAATTAAATAAATAGATAAATAAAAACAAATCCTGCTTTGCACAGAAAATTCCTGGGTGGCAGATTTTGATTTGGTCCAAGTCGCAGGATATGCTCAGCTCTTAGTCTTATTCCTTGTAAAAGCCTGCTGGATCAATGGTGATTTACTTTGTGGTTCATGCAAGAAGGATCCCCCCGCGGGTTAGGGGGAAGAATTTACCCGATGCTCCCCAGCATGCCGTAAGAGGCGACTAACGGATTCTGTTTCTCCTTTTACCCTTGTTAAGTGTTTCTTGTATAGAATATAGTCAATTTTAGTCAAGCAGTATGTAAGAAATGTTAAGTCCTTTGTACTGGAAACTTGCATTCTCCCAGTAAGGTAATATATTGTACTACGTTGCAAGCCCCTGGAGCAAATTTTTGATTAGTGCTTTTGTGAACAAGAAACAATTGACAAGTGGCTCTATCCCATCTCCCCCCTTTCCCCGTCGCGATATAACCTTCGTGGTTGAAAACGGCGTTAAACACCAAATAAAGAAAGAAAGATTCCTTGTAAAAGTCTGCTGGATCAATGGTGATTTACTTTGTGGTTCATGCAAGAAGGACGGTATCTTTAAGATCAGATGAAATTCCATAACTGAGAGATTGTGTGGAATTGTATGAAGACACTATGAAATGTTCATGTATGACTTGGTTTCCTTTGTAAAGAATTGTATGTAACTGCTGTGTCACGTGATTGTGTTGGATTGGTTATGTGCATTGTGTCGAATTAAACGGGATGTAAGTTCACTTTCAATTGGTGTGGACAATTTTAAGACAGAGAAAGCTGGAGATGAGGGAGGGGAGAGAGAGAGGGGGAGAGAGAGCGAGAGGGGAGAGAGAGAGGGGGGGGGGGGGGGAGAGCGAGAGAGAGGGGGAGGGAGAAAGAGAGACCGTTTTTCACATGGACACATAATTATAGTTTTCCGAGCTCAGCTATCAAACTCTGACAACCTTTGACCCATTCACAGACACATGATTCGATGAAACTGAAGAGTGAAAAAATATTCCTCTTAGGCACAACCTGAAACCTGCACACTGACACTGGCACTCAAAACAACATTATTCAAGAAAAAGAAAACGGGAGAAACAAGAATAACCATGTATTGAGGTCCCTGATTGAAACAAAGAACTCTGCCCGGTTCTGGATTTTGAACCCGTGATCGCCGAGTTCGGAGCGCAACGTCGGCAAGAACTGACCTCAATATGAGGTCTAACGAATGACGTCTCACAACGTGCGTGGTCGTCCTTGGCGGTCAAGAAAGCCGCCGCGATCATTGCGCAGACGACACTTCTTGACCGCCAATATTTTTTGTGCGCATCACGTGCTCCACATAAATCGGCCGGAAACGAAGCAATTGGTTCGCCACGGGTCGCTCGCAGTGCGAATGACAAAAAGCCGTTTCTTAGAGCAGAGCAGGAAAGTGCTCGCGAAGCACTCGGCGAGCATCTTGAACACGCGGCCAGTTCAACTGGCCTTGACACGAAACCGGATTCAAGGGGGGGCAATCTCAAGTCATCTGAAAGAGGGAAATCCAAACGCAATCCGCCTTGTTTGATTTTATGGGCTTGGACGATAGAGAAAAATAAGAAAAGCAAAAGCTGGAGTCCAGTCTGGACGAAACTGCTATCAAGAACGCAGAATTGATTTTTTTTCTGAGTTTTTTTTAGCCGTAAGCGCCATGTTTATCGGAGCAGGAAACTCTTCCAGAGTGAGGCCCCTTTGTTGGTTTCACTGCGGTGAACAGCAGTTATGAGAAATTCGAAATGAGAAATGGCGCTTACGGCTAAAATAAAAACTCAGAAAAAATTCTGCGTTCTTGATAGCAGTTTCGTCCAGACTGGACTCCAGCTTTTGCTTTTCTTGCTCTTTCGTCCAAGCCCATAAAATCGAACAAGGCGGATTGCGTTTGGATTTC
>NC_090260.1:17686203-17701203 GCF_037325665.1 Littorina saxatilis | reverse complement strand
GTCTGACTGTACTCATCTGAGTCAAACATTAACACAGATTTGTTTAATCGTGTACACTGTCATTAGTAGAGCATCCTTTACTTAGACACATACACATAATCAACACACATCTTTTCTGGCTTACACATTGAATAAGAGTAGCCTTAGTTTGGGACACATACAACATTCAGTGGTGTAGTTGAATTCTGTGCAGAGTGAGAACTTGAACAAATCTGTTAAAAAAAATCGTAATTGCTACTTGTACAAAATGCGACCAGATCGCTGATTTGGTGTGTCTCCAAGCTCCCGGATGTTGTTACAAGCTCCCGGATGTTGTTACAAGCTCCCGGATGTTGTTATCCCATGTCAAAGCCGGGACAGATCTGTGTTGACTTTTAGAATATAGTACAGGGGTGGAGCAGTTAAGCCTGAAGGGGGTGGGGGTGGGGAATGGGGTTACAACCTGATCCAGGGGTCGGTATAGAGGTGGGGTACCGTGGCAAGATGTATTATAGCATCTTCACATGGGGGGCCTGGGGGGCAAAGCCTCCCTGAAGCTGAAGAATTTTAGCTTTCTTATAAACAATGTGTGGCTTATCCTTGATTTTAAACATGATCAACTGGTGTCAGCAGCCACTCATTATTTCTTTTAAGGTTAGTATTACATAATGGCAATGTATCTTCCATCTCCCGACATCATATCACATATAGTATGGTTAGAAGAAAGACATGTCGCATAGGAGTGGCAGTTAAAACTGTACAACAATGATACTGAGAAAACTATGATCACTTCCCACGGCTTTGTTTTTGTTTTTTGTCTTTTTTACAACCGAGGGGGGGGGGGGGAGGGGGGGTCCGGAACCCCTGTAACCACCCCCCTAATCCGCCCCTGTAGTATGCAAGGGGAAGCGAGGATGTGTTGTGTCCATGCATGACCTTACCTTACCGCCTGTATTACTCCTTGTCCTTTCTGTAAGCAAGGAAGAATACCACAGGATGCTCTTTTTAAGACTTGGACGGACATACATGTAATGGTGCATAATTATGAGCTTTACACGAAAAACAGAATAGGATGTACTGATTGAACAATCATTAGATTTGCCTTCTTCGTACGACGTCATAGGCCGACTTAAACTCATATTTAGGTGGCTGGCCAAAACTACAAAATTGTTTGCGTTCACTCCAAAAATCGTAAAAATCAAGCATAGTTCTAACCAAAAAGAATAGACACATAAATGTTTTTTGTTTTTTTTGTATTCGACAGTCGTTGTTAAACTACTCTGCTACAGCGCCGTTTTGTGGAGAGAAAAACATGGTTGTGTCGATCTGTGTCCAATGTCAGATTTTTTGTTTTGTTTAAATGCAAATGACGTATGGTATCCACAGGATATGGAGAAACTTGTGGACGAGGGGCTGGTGCGCAGTATTGGTGTGTCCAACTTCAACGTGCAGCAGCTCTCTCGTCTTCTCAACACCCCGGGTCTTCGTTACAGGCCTGTCTGCAACCAGGTCAGTCATTCTGGGTCAGGCTGTGGGTGTTTGGGGGTGGGGGCAGGGGTGGGATGGTGGGGAGACGGGGGTGGAAAGGGGAAGGGGGTGGCAGGCATGGGGGGGGGGGGGGGGGGGCTGGAGGCTTTTAGAAGAAGAGGGACAGCGACACACAAAGAGACAGAGAGATGAACATTTGGCAAATTAATGGGATGAGGTTACATTTCACCGGAAAGAATACAACATACCCCCACCCCCTACACACACACACACACACACACACACACACACACACACACACACACACACACACACACACACACACACAACATTCACACATAAATAAACTTGCGAGGGTCAAAGAGAGAGATGGAGAGGGTGAAGGTACTGAGAGGGAGGCGGAGAGAGAGATGGAGAGGGGGAAGGTACTGAGAGGGAGACGGAGAGAGAGAGGTCGGGTTGAGAAAGATGGAGGGGTCACATGGGTACAGAGGAGGAGAGAAGGGGCAGAGAGAGGGGGGAGGGGGGGGGGGGACTGAGAGAGAGAGGGAGAAAGAGAGGTGTGGTTGAGTGATAGGGGGGGGGGGTGTCATAGAGGGAGAGAGAAGGGGCAGAGAGAGGGGGGGGTGTCACAGAGGGAGAGAGAAGGGGCAGAGAGAGGGGGGGGGGGTGTCACAGAGGGAGAGAGAAGGGGCAGAGAGAGGGGGGGGTGTCATAGAGGGAGAGAGAAGGGGCAGAGAGAGGGGGGGGTGTCACAGAGGGAGAGAGAAGGGGCAGAGAGAGGGGGGGGTGTCATAGAGGGAGAGAGAAGGGGCAGAGAGAGGGGGGGGGTGTCACAGAGGGAGAGAGAAGGGGCAGAGAGAGAGGGGGGGGTGTCATAGAGGGATAGAGAAGGGGCAGAGAGAGGGGGGGGGTGTCACAGAGGGAGAGAGAAGGGGCAGAGAGAGGGGGGGGGTGTCACAGAGGGAGAGAGAAGGGGCAGAGAGAGAGGGGAGGGGAGGCAGAGAGAAAAAGATAAACGGGGTACCGAGAGATGGGGTGGAGGGGGGGACTGAGAAAGAGAGGTGTGGTTGAGTGATAGGGGGGGGGGTGTCATAGAGGGAGAGAGAAGGGGCAGAGAGAGAATGAGAGGGGGCAGAGACAGAGGGAGAGAAAGAGAGAGAGAGAGAGAGAGAGAGAGAGAGAGAGAGAGAGAGAGAGAGAGAGATGTATACATGTGTGTGTGTGTGGCGGGGGGGGGGGGGGGGGGACAGAGAGAGAAAAGGAGAGAGAGGTGGGCCAGAAAGAGAGATAGAGTGGGTTGAATAGAGAAATAGAGGTATAGGCAGACAGACGGAACGTTTGAAAGTCAGAAAACCGTCGAATTCAGATTTTCATTTTTAGCAGATAAACATATAACACCTTGTCATGAATTGTGTGAGACAGATAGAGATCCACCCATACCACACCAACGGGGAGCTGGTGGAGTGTTGCCATCGCACAGGTGTCGTACCGGTCAGCTTCTCAACTCTCGGGCGTGGAGGAAACTACAGGTTGATAATAATTAGTTTTAACATTCTCTTGGAACCAATTGGCCTATCTTGGGACAGGTAGAGTTAATATGCTTTATATGGGGACAAGACACTGGACAAACATGCAAACAGAGAACACATATATATAGGTTACACACTCCGAGTTCTGATTATCTTGCATATTTTCCCTCGGGTCGATTTTCAGGTATTACCGAGCCTTTGGCGAAGGTATTACCGAGCCTTTGGCGAGGTAATACCTGAAAATCGACTCGAGGGAAAATATGCAAGATATTCAGGACGAGGTGTGTGAGCTATTTATCCCATTACTCAGACGTTTTCATTAAAAACACCTACTTTTTTCACTAAAACCTGCCCGTGCCTGTTTTCAGCTTGCCAAAAGCCTCCGCAGTCGAAATTCATGTCAATGAATTCATGCGCAAAGCTAGTTCCCATTTGTCAGCATAATGGACGGCGTCATTCGACTTGAATGTGGACATTCAGTCATTCATATTGCTTATAAAAAGGTCTGCTATCTGCTTTTACATTTTGAAAGTCATTTTAAAATATCCCTGTGTATATTTGACATCGGCTTTCGTTATACTCAATTCGGCATACCGGGTTTGTATTTTTACCAGAATTGCGCACGATAATGGCAGCGCAACAAATTCAGTTCGGGCCGTGATGGTTTGATCGTTGACCCAAGTCAGTTCGCATGCAGTGTTTGTCAGTCGGGGATAGAAATGTTGGCTGTCATCGCGCTGTTCTGTTTCGGTTTTCACACGTGGATCACTTACATATTCAGTCGTCGGGTTTAGGTGAGCCAAAGCTTCAATACTTCGCCTGTTGTAGACGTTAAGCAATAAAGCTTGGAAGTTGTATGTCGGCACTGAGAGTCGGTCGCGGTACATCGCTTTCTACTTTGTCCCGGTCTTGAGTTTGAACACCTAAGGTTGGCTACATCTAACACCCCACATCCTCTTCTCTTCCCCATATATCTTAACTGTATCTCCAACTTCTTTTCGTCTTCTTCTTTTCATTTTGATGCCACTCCCTCATTTGTCGCTGAACCCCGCAGTTTACTCGACTCGGATTCACACTAGCCCGTCTAGCAGACGACAGTTCGACGACAGTCTTGAACAGCACGGTTGCAAGCAGATTCAGCTATCAATCGAAGCAATACACTTAAAGCCAAAGCAAATAATCAAATGAGAAAACCTAACGTTTGATTTGACTTCATGGTGACTCTTCTGATAATTTTTTTTGCGTTGGAATGAATCTCAACGACCGGTTCCCAGCTACGACAACTTTTCCAGAGTTATGCACCGCAGGCATGCCTTCGACAATCGATATCAGTTTCAGATTGAGTTTTCGAACTACCAGGTGACTGGGTTGTGTTTTGATTGCTCTCTCTCTCTCTCTCTCTCTCTCTCTCTCTCTCTCTCTCTCTCTCTCTCTCTCTCTCTCTCTCTCTCTCTCTCTCTCTCTCTCACACACTCTCTCTCTCTCTCAGTCTCTCTCTCTCTCCCTCTCTCTCTCTCTCTTCTTGCATAAAAACATAATTATACCGTAAACTACCTTGTAAATGCCCCCCCCCCCCCCCCAGTGCGTTCAGTTTTATTCTGTGAGTTCGACAAATTGACTAAATGTAGTGATTTTGCCTTACGCGACTTGTGTAATGTATTCCCTTTGCTATGACTTTACCGAGTGACGTAATTTCAGTGACAGTAGAGGAACAATGACGTTGCTGCAAGACCCCGTACTGACGTCATTGGCAACCAAGTATGACAAGACTGCCGCGCAGGTAAAGGTCCATTTGCTTTCGTTGTTACCCCGTTAGTGTTTTGCTGTCTTGACCAATAGAACTGACCATTCCTGTTTTGTTCTTGTTGTTACCCCGTACATGTTTTGTTGTCTTGACCCATAGAATTGACCACTCCTGGTCGGGTTTGGGTCCAGTTTGCTGCTCGACTCTGTATGCCCCACACTCCGGAAAAGCCATATTGCTTCGTGCTCCAAGACTATGAACATCACTGACCATGTTTAATTGAATAAAACCATGTTTAAACCAATGTGGGAACATTTACACAAAACGAGAACACAACAGTTACCAGGTTTGGTACATTCTTCAAGGGCGGATCAGTTGCTTTGTAAGGGGGGGTGCACTTTGAACCGAAAGGGAATTTGCATGCCCCCCGGGAAATGGTTTTGGCCCAAAGAAGCAAAATGGTGCCATCTGGTGCCATTTGAACTTAGAAATGGTCATAGAATCAGCTTTCCAATTTGTTTTCGTCCGCCCCTGTTCTTAATCAATATTACGACAGCTTGTCGCTTCCTTTTTCCAGGATGGTAACTGAATAGTAAGAAATGATGACGCGTAATGATGGATATGACGTCACTCAGTGTGTGACTCAAGTCCGTGTTTCCACTTGCTCAGGTACGGTAACTCTTAAAAAACATGACCATGGTTACCTGTCCTGAGAACGATGATACCTACTCGGGCAGAAAGGAGGGCGGGGGGGGGGGGGGGGGGGGGGGGAAGGGGGGGTCCGCATCATGCACTCTCTTGAACACATACCCACAACCAACAGCGGTGTGTCTTCGTTCTGTGAATGGTGGGAATTGTTTTTTGCATCGTCGGTGTGGCACAAGGACCTAACCGTCAGTGGTCAAAATATGACATTTGACACAACTCGCGCTAGCGTTCTAGTTGAACAACAAATGTCGAGACCATTGTCAAATGTCATATTTTGGTCCAGAATACAAAAACAAAAAAACAAACAAAAAAAGTGTTGCACGGCGGTCTCGTAGAACAATGACACATGTGATACATTGGCCGAAAATACCTGTGATGTATAATCATCCTGGCTTTTGAAGTAGGCCTACAACAAGCACTGCAGTTTACCTGTTCGTCCCTTGTACGGGTGATTCTACGTTCTCTTCCCTTGTACAGGTGATTCTACGTTCTCTTCCCTCGTACAGGTGATTCTACGTTCTCTTCCCTTGTACAGGTGATTCTACGTTCTCTTCCCTTGTACAGGTGATTCTACGTGCTCTTCCCTTGTACAGATGATTCTACGTTCTCTTGCCTTGTACAGGTGATTCTACGTTGGTGCATACAGATGAATGTGGCCGTGATTCCCAAGAGCAGCAACCCAGACCGGATTCGTCAGAACATGCAGGTAGTGTATGTCCTCACCTGCATTCTCCACAATGGAAATTGTTCGTCCCATACTACCTACACAGTCATACACAACAACCAGCTTTTATTCCTGACTGGACACAGTCCTGAGATCAAGATTACTTTCGAGGCGACCCTATAACAATGTGTGTGTTTGTTCTGTTAAAACCAGTCTTGATCTAAGGACTATATGTCTGGTCAGGAATAAAAGCTGGTTCTTGTGTATGACTGTGTAGGCGTCAGTTAGAGTGCCTTGAAGAATGATGAACATAATTATGAGCTGGCGGCGATCATTCCTTTTTTGAGGATGAAAGTCGCTTGTTCATTTCAATGCTTGTTATTCTGTCAGGTGCCAGGAGAAAAGGTTCCGTATAACTCTCGCTTACTCTATTACACATGACATGTCGTATGCATTTAGAGCGCTTACTTCCCTTTGGTTACTTGGAAATAATTCAGAAATGAAAGGCAGTATCGGTTTTAGATTCGAATGACGTTTCTCCCTGGATTGTGTGTGCGAGATGACGTTTCTCCCTGGATTGTGTGTGCGAGATGACGTTTCTCCCTGGATTGTGTGTGCGAGATGACGTTTCTCCCTGGATTGTGTGTGCGAGATGACGTTTCTCCCTGGATTGTGTGTGCGAGATGACGTTTCTCCCTGGATTGTGTGTGCGAGATGACGTTTCTCCCTGGATTGTGTGTGCGAGATGACGTTTCTCCCTGGATTGTGTGTGCGAGATGACGTTTCTCCCTGGATTGTGTGTGCGAGATGACGTTTCTCCCTGGATTGTGTGTGCGAGATGACGTTTCTCCCTGGATTGTGTGTGCGAGATGACGTCATTCCGAGCGCGTGTCTGTCCTATTGTTTTGTGTCGTGTTGAAACCTCAAGAACAGGAATTTATTTTGTTGGGTTAAATTGTCTGCGTAGCAAATGTTGTTTTAGTGTAGTTTGTTTAACATTCATTCGCCTATTTAGGCTATCAAGCCTGTCCTTAAATGGAAGAAGTCGACTGCTATTCAGGCTATCAAGCCTGTCCTTAACTGGAAGAAGTCGACTGCTATTCAGGCTATCAAGCCTGTCCTTAACTGGAAGAAGTCGACTGCTATTTAGGCTATCAAGCCTGTCCTTAACTGGAAGAAGTCGACTGCTATTCAGGCTATCAAGCCTGTCCTTAACTGGAAGAAGTCGACTGCTATTCAGGCTATCAAGCCTGTCCTTAACTGGAAGAAGTCGACTGCTATTCAGGCTATCAAGCCTGTCCTTAACTGGAAGAAGTCGACTGCTATTCAGGCTATCAAGCCTGTCCTTAACTGGAAGAAGTCGACTGCACAAGTTATACTTCGCTAAGCTGGCCGCACTGAGTTTTCGGAAAAACAGATTTTCGCAAAATTGACTTCGGGCTCAATTCGGGACAGCTACGTTTTAACATTAACAACAAACTCAGACAAAAGAAACATAACGGCCAATAGAGAATGTCTGCAGTGCCACTTTTTAATGTTGACAATGTTTTATGACACAAATTGTGACCGCTACACGGAGTGAGAATGAGAAATGAGGACCAGGACTCACAAGAAAGAGCAACCTGTTGCGTGCTTGTGTTTGAGCGTAGCAATTTCAAGGCGTGGCGTAACATCATAGCAAGTTGCCTTTAAACGACGTAGCATGCTACATTCAGCGTAGCAGTTGTCAGCTCTGTACGCTTCACGATACGAGCTCCCTGTCAGTTTAAGATTCTGGAGGTGGTTTTTTTCTATCATTTTGTTTTTACATTTTTGTTGCAGCTGTTTGATTTCCAGCTTAGCGGCCCCGACATGGCTGCCATTTCTGCACTGAACCAAAACAGGAGAGTCTGGGACATATCCTTGTGAGTGTAACGTCCTGCAAATAGTACTGCGAGATTGTGTACTAACGTCAAAGGCAGCCGTACTCCGTCTCTCGGAAACAGTGCGACTCACCATCTCAGATCTGGCCAGTCTTTGTCATGACATACACCATCCCTCCACTTGAACACATACTAAAATCAACACCCTGAACACTTGCCGGGGTAAGTTGAAATCTTTGAAGGGATTGCTTTCTCAACAAACCACCGGTGGCTCTTTGGAAATTGATTCATCATAAAAAACACATTTGTGCACAGAGAACACCAAGTCTGTTAAACCTTTGGCTGGTTGTCGCAACATATGTCGCGCCACTTTACGTATACTGTCACCTGGTTGTCACGACATATGTCGCGCTGCTGGCTCAGTCTGTTTGGTCGGTTCCGATTACCTCCCATGGATGCGAAAACCTATAATTATGACCGTTTTTACATTTAGTCAAGTTTTGACTAAATATTTTAACATCGAGGGGGAATCGAAACGAGGGTCGTGGTGTATGTGCGTGCGTGTGTGTGTGTGTGTGTGTGTGTGTGTGTGTGTGTGTGTGTAGAGCGATTCAGACTAAACTACTGGACCGATCTTTAGAAATTTGACATGAGAGTTCCTGGGTTTGAAATCCCCGAACGTTTTTTTCATTTTTTTGATAAATGTCTTTGGTGACGTCATATCCGGCTTTTCGTGAAAGTTGAGGCGGCACTGTCACGCCCTCATTTTTCAACCAAATTGGTTGAAATTTTGGTCAAGTAATCTTCGACGAAGCCCGGACTTCGGTATTGCATTTCAGCTTGGTGGCTTAAAAATTAATTAATGACTTTGGTCATTAAAAATCTGAAAATTGTAAAAAAAAATAAAAATTTATAAAACGATCCAAATTTACGTGTATCTTATTCTCCATCATTTGCTGATTCCAAAAACATATAAATATGTTATATTCGGATTAAAAACAAGCTCTGAAAATTAAATATATAAAAATTATTATCAAAATTAAATTGTCCAAATCAATTTAAAAAGACTTTCATCTTATTCCTTGTCGGTTCCTGATTCCAAAAACATATAGATATGATATGTTTGGATTAAAAACACGCTCAGAAAGTTAAAACAAAGAGAGGTACAGAAAAGCGTGCTATCCTTCTTAGCGCAACTACTATCCCGCTCTTCTTGTCAATTTCACTGCCTTTGCCATGAGCGGTGGACTGACGATGCTACGAGTATACGGTCTTGCTGAAAAATGGCATTGCGTTCAGTTTCATTCTGTGAGTTCGACAGCTACTTGACTAAATATTGTATTTTCGCCTTACGCGACTTGTTACATTTAGTCAAGTTATGACTAAATGTTTTAACATCGAGGGGGGAATCGAGACGAGGGTCGTGGTGTATGTGTGTGTGTGTATGTGTGTGTGTGTGTGTGTGTGTGTGTGTGTGTGTGTGTGTGTGTGTGTGTGTGTGTGTGTGTGTGTGTGTGTGTAGAGCGATTCAGACCAAACTACTGGACCGATCTTTATGACATTTTACATGAAAGTTCCTGGGTATGATATCCCCATACGTTTTTTCTTTTTTTTGATAAATGTCTTTGATGACGTCATATCCGGCTTTTCGTGAAAGTTGAGGCGGCACTGTCACGCCCTCATTTTTCAACCAAATTGGTTGAAATTTTGGTCAAGTATTGTTCGACAAAGCCCGGACTTCGGTATTGCATTTCAGCTTGGTGGCTTAAAAATTAATTAATAACTTTGGTCATTAAAAATCTGAAAATTGTAAAAAAAATATTTCTTTTATAAAACGATCCAAATTTACGTTCATCTTATTCTCCATCATTTGCTGATTCCAAAAACATAGGACTGGGTGGCCGAGTGGTAACGCACTTGCGCTCGGAAGCGAGAGGTTGCGTGTTCAGGCCTGGGTCAGGCCGCAATTTTCTCCCCCCCCTTTCCTACCCAAGGTGGTGGGTTCAAGTGCTAGTCTTTCGGATGAGACGAAAAACCGAGGTCCCTTCGTGTACACTACATTGGGGTGTGCACGTTAAAGATCCCACGATTGACAAAAGGGTCTTTTCTGGCAAAATTGTATAGGCATAGATAAAAATGTCCATCAAATACCCGTGGGACTTGGAATAAAGTAAAAAAAATTCCATCTCACACGGCATTAAGTCTCAGGAAACATGAATACACGCATGCAGGAAAAAAAAATATATATGGGTAGCGCCGTATGTATGGCAGCTCGCTTTCCCCGGGGAGAAAGCAGCCCGAATTTCCATGAGGGTAACCTCACTGGACTGTAAATCTTATCCAATCCAATCCAATCCAATCCAATATAAATATGTTATATTTGGATTAAAAACAAGCTCTGAAAATTAAATATATAAAAATTATTATCAAAATTAAATTGTCCAAATCAATTTAAAAACACTTTCATCTTATTCCTTGTCGGTTCCTGATTCCAAAAACATATAGATATGATATGTTTGGATTAAAAACACGCTCAGAAAGTTAAAACGAAGAGAGGTACAGAAAAGCGTGCTATCGTTCTCAGCGCAACTACTACCCCGCTCTTCTTGTCAATTTCACTGCCTTTGCCGTGAGCGGTGGACTGACGATGTTACGAGTATACGGTCTTGCTGCGTTGCATTGCGTTTAGTTTCATTCTGTGAGTTCGACAGCTACTTGACTAAATGTTGTATTTTCGCCTTACGCGACTTGTTCTTTATTTTCCCTCTGTTAATTCACCAGTGGCTATATAACATGTGTTACATAATTGCACCAGTGTTAGGGTTAAGCTTAATTTAAGGTTTTTGTTTTTTTTACCGAGTGAAGGGATGGTCTAATCCCAGAATCTGAGATGGTAAACCGAACTGTTTTCACATGAATGAGTGTAGCTTTTTTCTGTGACGAGCGGCATCATTTAGCGAAAGTCATGTTCATAGATTGACATGGGTGTCATTTACGGAATGACTTAATCAGCAAACAATAGCCACTGTGCACAGAGAGCATGCAGTTGATCTTCCGTGTGTGTCCAAGTGGAATTGAATTCTTGTCCGGTGTAAACCGCTACTGTCATGATGTGCTTGATGACTAACACGAGAAAAATAAATGATTAACTTCATGACATTCTTGTCCGGTGTAAACCGCTAACTGTCATGATGTGCTTGATGACTGACACGAGAAAGTAAATGATTAACTTCGTGACATTTTTGTCCTGTGTAAACCGCTACTGTCATGATGTGCTTGATGACTGACACGGAAAGTAAATGATTAACGTCATGACAACTTCAGAATAAAAGGACTACCTCTTGTCACAGATTGTTTTGAATCACTTTTCATTGAAATAAAAAAAAATCGGCCCCGCGGAGGGAGGTTCAAAACCAACAAGCAATCCACGCACCTTTCTGTTTTTGGGGGGAGGGGGGGTTTCTGAGGCGATTTGGCCAAAGGACATAACTGATGGAGGATTATTATAGCCGTCTTAAAAAAGAATCAAATTTGATTAAAACCGTTCTTTACTGCTGTTTCAGATGGAAAGATTTTCCAAACTTCCCTGACTCACCATCAACCAGCATTTGAATTTGCCGCCTAATGTGAACAACTACCGTAAACTACCTTGTATCGAGTAAACGCCCACCCCCTACTTTTGGTCAACGTCTGCGCACAGGGTATAGTACCTAGTAAACGCCCCCCACCCCTATTTTCGATCATTAGAGTAAAGGCAAATGAAAAAGATGATTCAGTTTGCTGTTGTTTAAAAAAAAAATGTCCCCCTTCCTTGGGGATGACGAGACTGGAGACTCATCTGAACCTGACGAGGCTGGAGACTCATGTGAACCTGACGAGGCTGGAGACTCATCTGAACCTGACGAGGCTGGAGAGGTCGACTTGGAGGGGTTTGAACACAACGAATGAACAGACTGGTGTTTGCTGACCCTCTATCCATGTGAAGGCAAGACGTTGTCACTCATGTTCATTTCCCCCCTCATAGGGTGACAAACTGACAACACATATAATCTTTAAGTTTTTGAAACAAACGTGACTTTTCTTGTCACACTTGATTGTGATAGCTGATATCGATTTGTCGATCCACCACAGGTCTGGATTAATCTTTTCCAGTTAGCATTATGTTTTGAAGTAATAAACTTGTTAACAGACACAGAGCAACAAGATTTCCTTCATGGTTTGCTTGCAGATTTGTGCAGATGTCTGTGAATGTGTGTGTGTGTGTGTGCGTGTGTGTGTGTGTGTGTGTGTGTGTGTGTGCGTTTTGTACAACCGTACGTGCCTGTACCCCCCGCGGGTTAGGGGGAGTCCCATATTGGTTGGGACTAGAAAGAATTTACCCGATGCTACCCAGCATGTCGTAAGAGGCGACTAACGGTTCTGTTTCTTTTCTTCTTTTGTCTTATTTCTGCCTTACCAGTCCTTTCACCTATATTTCCTTCCAAGAAAACTCTCCCTACTATTCCCTGCAGTTTTCCAATTCTTTTCTTGTTGTCTTATTTCTACCTGACTGGATCCATCACCTTTATTTCACTTACCAAAAGTCTTCTTTTCCACATCCTTATTTCTCTGCACCCCGCATGTCGTATGAGGCGACTAACGGATTCTGTTTCTCCTTTGACCCTTGTTAAGTGGTTCTTGTATAGAATGTGGTCAATGTTTGTAAGGATTTTGGTCAGGCAGTGTGTAAGAAATGTTTGGTCCTTTGTACTGGAAACTTGCATTCTCCCAGTGACTTACTTACTTAGTGCCTTTCACGCCTGGTGGCGTGTAGGGCAGCGACAAAGGACAATTCTCCCAGTGAGGTCATCATATATTGTGCTGCGTTGCGGGCCCCTGGAGCAATTTTTTGATTGGTGCTTTTGTGAACAAGAAACACTTAACAAGTGGCTCTATCCCATCTCCCCCCTTTCCCCTATCCCAGCTCCCCCTTTCCCTCGTCGCGATATAACCTTCGTGGTTGAAAACGACGTTAAACACCAAATAAAGAAAGAAAGAAAGTACGTGCCAGTGCTCAAGATTATTTTGTTTTCATTGTAAACTATACAGCTTAGTACAACGTGTGAAGCGAGAGTTGAATGCTGTGTTGTGTTCATTGTAAACTATACAGCTTAGTACAACGTGTGAAGCGAGAGTTGAATGCTGTGTTGTGTTCATTGTAAACTATACAGCTTAGTACAACGTGTGAAGCGAGAGTTGAATGCTGTGTTGTGTTCATTGTAAACTATACAGCTTAGTACAACGTGTGAAGCGAGAGTTGAATGCTGTGTTGTGTTCATTGTAAACTATACAGCTTAGTACAACGTGTGAAGCGAGAGTTGAATGCTGTGTTGTGTTCATTGTAAACTATACAGCTTAGTACAACGTGTGAAGCGAGAGTTGAATGCTGTGTTGTGTTCATTGTAAACTATACAGCTTAGTACAACGTGTGAAGCGAGAGTTGAATGCTGTGTTGTGTTCATTGTAAACTATACAGCTTAGTACAACGTGTGAAGCGAGAGTTGAATGCTGTGTTGTGTTCATTGTAAACTATACAGCTTAGTACAACGTGTGAAGCGAGAGTTGAATGCTGTGTTGTGTTCATTGTAAACTATACAGCTTAGTACAACGTGTGAAGCGAGAGTTGAATGCTGTGTTGTGTTCATTGTAAACTATACAGCTTAGTACAACGTGTGAAGCGAGAGTTGAATGCTGTGTTGTGTTCATTGTAAACTATACAGCTTAGTACAACGTGTGAAGCGAGAGTTGAATGCTGTGTTGCATGTCAAGCTTCAGAGATATAGAATGGCTGACCCATTTCATTTCTTTTAACGTCAAAATCGTTTTGGACACTACCAGAAAGAAACCCACTTCATGCAGAAAAGTATTTTGTATCTGAGACTGAAAGCACACGCTTTGCTTGTCGAACAATGAACAGTCTTGGTGTTGCATTGCGTTTTGTATTTTGTACCTGAGGCTGAAAACACAGCCTTTGCTTGTCGAACAATGAACAGTCTTGGTGTTGCATTGCGTTTTGTATTTTGTACCTGAGGCTGAAAACACAGCCTTTGCTTGTCGAACAATGAACAGTCTTGGTGTTGCATTGCGTTTTGTATTTTGTACCTGAGGCTGAAAACACAGCCTTTGCTTGTCGAACAATGAACAATCTTGGTGTTACATTGCGTTTTGTATTTTGTACCTGAGGCTGAAAACACAGCCTTTGCTTGTCGAACAATGAACAGTCTTGGTGTTGCTTTGCGTTTTGTATTTTGTACCTGAGGCTGAAAACACAGCCTTTGCTTGTCGAACAATGAACAATCTTGGTGAACGCATTGCGTTTTGTATTTTGTACCTGAGGCTGAAAACACAGCCTTTGCTTGTCGAACAATGAACAGTCTTGGTGTTGCATTGCGTTTTGTATTTTGTACCTGAGGCTGAAAACACAGCCTTTGCTTGTCGAACGATGAACAGTCTTGGTGTTGCATTGCGTTTTGTATTTTGTACCTGAGGCTGAACACACAGCCTTTGCTTGTAGAACGATGAACAGTCTTGGTGTTGCATTGCGTTTTGTATTTTGTACCTGAGGCTGAACACACAGCCTTTGCTTGTCGAACGATGAACAGTCTTGGTGTTGCATTGCGTTTTGTATTTTGTACCTGAGGCTGAACACACAGCCTTTGCTTGTCGAACGATGATGCAAAAAGGATGCAAAATGGTGCAAGCTGGTGCATTCTGAGGATGATCATTACCAGTTCCAGGCAGCAGATTTTGTCACTGATTAATACCCACAAAATTGAAACTCAACCCAAAAAAACACACAAAAATATTTTTATTTTTTGGCTGGGGGGGGGGGGGGGGGGGGGGGGTTTCCGGAAACCCCAGAAACCCCCCCCTCGTCCGCCCCTGAGTCTTGGTGTTGCATTGCGTTTTGTATTTTGTACCTGAGGCTGAACACACAGCCTTTGCTTGTCGAACGATGAACAGTCTTGGTGTTGCATTTCGTTT
>NC_090260.1:17622229-17686003 GCF_037325665.1 Littorina saxatilis | reverse complement strand
CTTCATTTGATGAACCGTTAAAGAACACGAAGGTCCAGCGCCAGCGGTCTTTATCTTATGTACCTGCTAAAAAAATAAGCCACTACTGGGCTCACACAAAAATGTGGGAAATATTGTCATAGCATTTATCTGTTGGTATATATATGTGCTACAGTTAATCATCTAACCCTTTTCTAAACATTTGACATTGATTTTTTTGACAATGACCAGAGGTTTCTTTCAGGAAATGAGTCAAAACTTCTTTTTCACAAATTTGTCTTGAATGAAATGCATCAACACTCTTGACTGTGAAGGTGATATTGCATGACTGCATCTGCAGAATGACACAATGTTGAAGGATCTACTTCATCTACAGATTCAGGATCAGGTTCAGTGGGGTTGGATTTAGAAATCTTTAAAATGGGGGACTTAGCCCTGTTGCACACCAAAAAGATGCCCGCCCCAAAAAGACGCCGTCATGTGCCATGCCCTGCCCTGTCATGAGATGACATTAGTTATTACTTAGTTATAGTATTCTTGCTTGCAGTCACCCTTTTTAATTTTACTTTCATGATATGACATGACACATCATGACATGACATGTTATACCTGGGGGAACATAGACCTGAGTGAACTTAGACCTTGAAAACTGTCAGGGGTGAAATGGTCATCACAAACCAGGTGACTTCCACACCAGAAATAATCCGCCACTCACTCAAGCCGATATATATGTACGCATGCCGATGTGTACACATGTCGATATGTATGCAAGTCAATGTGTACACATGCCACCCAATGTGTACTCATCGGCATGCGTACACATTGACATGCAAAACACAAATTCGTACACAATGGCTTGTGTACATAATGGCATGCGTACACATCGGACGTCTCCCGCTCAGGCAAAGGCACGTTTTTCAGGTTCTGCAGCAAGCTGCCAGACAACTTATTTTCAAGAGATATTCTTGGATTCAGTAACCAAAAAAACAAGAAGGGCAAAGCCCATACGACTCACATGCTTGACCTTGACCTTTACATGACCTTGACCTTCAAATAACTAAACCTAGCAATGAGGGTAGATTCCGGTGGATTCCGAATGATTCTAGCGGATTTCGAAGGATTCCGGTTGATTCCGAAGGATTCCTTGGATTTTGGAGGATTCCGGTAAAACGATGGACCCCATCGGTGTTGTTGTGGCGTGAAAGCGTCGTCTGCTGAGACTGCTCGCGCTTGTTTTGGAAACCTTCTCTCGATCAGGCAGAATGTGATAATGATTCAGAAACTCAACCACTCCATGTTGGTTTCGAAAGCAACGGTTTATGCAGTTTTTTATTTACAAAATATGTATGTCAATGTCCATTTGTGCCGATTTGATCATAATAATTTTTGACTTCTGGAGTTATTTCCCATCACACGACTTACTTTCGTAGACAACTTTCGATTAAAAAAAAAAAAAAGCAATTTGAGCCAGTACTCACAAATCTTACAATTTCAGGTAATAATCATTAGATGAAATTTAAGAGGTAGAGGTAAAATAACTTTCTCAATTCATAGAAATTAGATACATTGACCTGCTTCTGTCAGGCAACGTGATACTTTAAGTATTATTAACAAACAGAAGTGTATGCTTTTTTGTGAAAATTAATGGCGTTTAAAAGTCATGAATCATGCAGTTTATTTCAACAAAATCGGATCACAGGTTTTCCTGCAATCAGTAAATTAAAGTAAATTTCAGTACTTTTTCTGGCTCGGACACCTGTAAATGTCACAAAAAAACACAACTTTGCAGCTCCATATGACCAGCACGGTTGGCCTAGTGGTAAGGCGTCTGCCCCGTGATCGGGAGGTCGTGGGTTCGAACCCCGGCCGGGTCATACCTAAGACTTTAAAATTGGCAATCTAGTGGCTGCTCCGCCTGGCGTCTGGCATTATGGGGTTAGTGCTAGGACTGGTTGGTCCGGTGTCAGAATAATGTGACTGGGTGAGACATGAAGCCTGTGCTGCGACTTCTGTCTTGTGTGTGGCGCACGTTATATGTCAAAGCAGCACCGCCCTGATATGGCCCTTCGTGGTCGGCTGGGCGTTAAGCAAAAAAAAAAAGAAAAAAAAAAAAAGAAAAAGCTCCATATTTTGAAAAGTAGGGAAACCATGAACTAAAAAAACAATAGTCTCTCAGCTTACATGACTGGCTGGCTGGAAAAGAACTATCAAGTATCCACAGGCTTCCAGTTAGATTTTTCAGTCCGACAAAAAAGCCTTTCTTTGAAAATGGTAAAAATCAGCCAAAACCGGCGACAACACACTCTGCACATTATGTTCAATATCTCGGCTAATAATTAAGATAGATACATATTTTTTTTCTCTTTTGTATCATGCCATCTATCAGATTACACTGTTTTTATTACTGATTGACCAATGCTTAATTTTACCTGCCAGACCCTACTCTTATCATCTGTTGTGATCATTCATAATGTTTGTGGAAAGTGTTGATGTCTCAGCGGCGCGAACTTCAGTCATTGTAGGCTAACTCTTTGTCGAGCGTGTTGATATTTCAGTGATTCGGCTTTGTAGACTCAGCGTCCCTTGATGAGCCGCAGTGCGAGAAGGGAAGTAGGGCGATTGGTGCGCTTTGTTCGCTGTGCCTGTTGCGGGTCTCGGTGTCTCAAAACACCCGATTAGAGACTGTAAAGGAGTGTACGACTGAGTCTCTAAGGTATTAGAATGGTGTGGAGTCTCATCTCGTCCCACATCACATTTTTGATAACTTCGGTGGGGTTGGTGACTGCTTGGTGGCAGATTTGGGTGGGGTCACCTTGGGGTGGCAAGGTTTCGAGGAATGTGGAGGAAACGATCGTGGGTGTCACAGCAACAACGGATGCAGTCATATCATCGGAGAGATGCAGAGGGGTGGTGTCATTGACGGGGTGGCAAGATAACATAACATAACATATTGTTTCAAGTCCCGCGGACTGCGAAGAGCCAACTCAGGACCAACACAACTAATAACATACACAATGTTTTTGAAACACAAGTCTTAAAAAATAAATACTATTTACAGGTTAAAACAACATATTAAAAATTCAATTATAGCAACACAAGTCTAATATACACACTCATAGTTTATCAAACAAGTTTATTTCCTTCAGGAAACCAAAGATGACAGCCGGAGCTACATCCTCGAAAAGTGCTTTTAAACTTTTAACATCATATTTAATACCTCTTCCTAACCTCACCAAGGTCTGCACATTCAAGCAACACATGCTTGATAGTATATGGCTCCCAACAGGCAAAACACTCCGGAGGAGGTTCGCCTCTAAGCAGAAAACCATGTGTTATATAGCTATGACCAATATGAAGTCGCGCAAGTAAAGTTTCTTCCTTTCTGTTTGTACTACATCCTGGAATGGGTTTCGTCAAATCAGGAAAAATCTGATACATTTTGTTCTCCTTTTTCTCATCCCAAGCAATCTGCCACAGGCAGAATGCATACTCAGATCTACGTCTTCCTCCTCAAATCTGTCCAAGGAACAGTTTCAAAAGGAAGTCTCTCTGGCTCAATCTCATCTATGGATGCTGCAGCTAAAAGTGCTTTAAAAGATGGGGTGGCAAGATATTGCATCAGCGGCCATGTGACGGATTCCAGGCACGTGGACGATTGTGAATCTGGATCTGACAGATTTTTCATTGAGATTACGCAATCTGGGGTTGGGAATGTCATTTGAGCACCGGTCACCGAAGACCTTGAGTAGATGTTTGAGATTCGTGAATATGTTTTTATGTGTGGGTATCAGATTGATTATACAGGATACCTTTTGGAGACATTCTTTTTGGAAGCCAACAGACAATATAGATATTCTTCCCTTTTGAGAGTCGTGCACATGTTTTTTTTAAGGTGTGGGAATCAGATTTTTTTTTACAGGATACATTTAGGAGACATTCTTTTTAGAATCAACAGACAACAGAGATATTCTTTCCTTTTGAGAGTAGAGCATATGTTTTTAGGTGTGGGTATCAGATTGGTTTTGCAGGATACGTTTGGGAGACATTTATTTTGGAAGCCAACACTAACAGACAATCAAAAATGAATTGTTTTTGGTGTGAATCACTACGGGAAAAAAATTTTTGCTTTGACAATTACATTAGCAGTAAAACAAAAACACCTAAATTGGTCATCAAATATTGACATGAGGGTCCCATAAGATGCCTGTCCTCCGTGTTTTTAGGGTGTGATGTAGGGGACCCAAAGAGATGCCGGCATTATTTTGGGACAGATGTCTTTTTGGGGTGCAACACCCTTCTTGGTGTAAAACATTGGAGGGATCTGAAACCAATTAGTTACTCCCCCAGACTTGCTATCATTAATCATTGAAGACAGTTGAGGAACTGTTGAAACAAGTTCATGGATCTTGAAGCTAAAAACATGGCATTAATATCTAAAATAAAAAATGTCGAAATCTTTTAGTGTGATGAAAACTTTATAGCATAACTCAGTCTTAACAGATTGCAAATCTGCTTGCTGCTACAAATTGCATATGGTCCTGAAATTGTTTTTAATCAAGCAGCACTTTGTAGAGAAACTTGCACAAGCACATGTGTCAATTTACTTTTGTCTGCCAGTGTATTTGTAAACAGAGTAACAGGTATCCTGTAAAAACATTCTAATACCCACACCTAAAAACATGTGCACGTCTCTCAAGGGAAGAATATCTCTATTGTCTGTTGGCTTCTAAAAAGAATGGTTACCACAGGTATCCTGTAAAACCACCCAAAGGTATCATGTAAAACCAATCTGATGCCCACACCTAAAAATATGTGCATAACTCTCAAAGGAAAGAATATCTCTAACATTGTCTGTCTTTTGGATCCAAAAAAAAATTGTTCGTTTTAACATCCAGGTAGAAATAAGAAAATGATAATTACACCTACCTTTCTTCCCATGCCCGCAAATGTCTGGTTCAGCATCCTGCTGGTCGAGGTCTTGATGCCTTCTTTTAGCACCTGGGGGAGAGAAAAAAAACCAAACCTACTGTAATCTCCTGTTAGCAGCAGTCTTAAATCCAGAAGAAAAAAAAGTTGGAAGGTAACTAAAACAAATCCTAGTTTCTGTGTAAGCACTGTATTGAAGCACTCAATGAATTCACATATAAATGGTTTTCTGGAATGTCCAAACCCAATTTCTCAGGGCAAGTTAAAAATAAATAGCGAGAGGAAAGTAATTTACAGAAAGTAACTTTTACATGGTTGAGGTCATTTTTTTTTTCTTAACCGATTGCAAATCTGCTTGCTGCTACAAATTGCATATGAAATGGGCTTTTTTGGTTCTGAAATTGTTTTTAACCAAGCAGCGCTCTGCAGAGAAACTTGTACTAGCATGTCCATTTACTTTTGTCTGCCAATGTATTTGTAAACAGAATAAATCCCGCAGTGCCCCACTGCGGTTATGAAATTAAAGGCCCCTCCTGTTTTTGGAACCGCAGGAGCTTTCTAGTTTGCTGTTAGGTAGATTTTTGGTTCCTCTTTCCTGTCATGCTCTCTTTTTCTTCATGAATTCTTTTCTTTTTTCTGCCTTCTTGCTCATTCACCTGTATTTTTTCCAAAAATCTCTTCTCTTGCCGCTTGTCTCGCGATTCATGTATAGTTTAATCTGTTAGTGTTCTGATGTAAGTCCAGCAGTAGATAGGTTAAGCCTATTTTAACATACTGGAAACTGGTAATCTTCCAGGGGGTATTAATTTAGTTTTACTAAAGCCTGCTGGGACACAAGTAATGGGTTAGTGCATTTGTAAACAGGAATCGCTTGACAAGTGGCCCCCTTCATCCCCCCCTTCCTCGTCCTGATATGGCTCTGCGTGGTCGGCTGGACGTTAAGCAACAAATAAACAAACAAACAAACAGAATAAATGGGTATCCTGTGAAAACATTCTAATACCTACACCTAAATACATGTGCACGTCTCTCAAGGGAAGAATATCTCTATTGTCTGTTGGCTTCTAAAAAGAATGTCTCCAAAAGGTATCCTGTAAAACCAATCTGATACCCACACCTAAAAATATGTGCATAACTCTCAAAGGAAAGAATGTCTCTAACATTGTCTGTCTTTTGGATCCAAAAAAGAATTTGTTCATTTTAACATCCAGGTAGAAATAAGAAAATGATAATTACACCTACCTTTCTTCCCATGCCCGCAAATGTCTGGTTCAGCATCCTGCTGGTCGAGGTCTTGATGCCTTCTTTTAGCACCTGGGGGAGAAGAAAAAAAACCACCCACTGTAATCTTCTGTTATCACAAAAAGACAATCTAAACAGTCTTCTAATGGCTATACAGACAATTACCCCCGTTAGGGTAAGGGTAAGGGGTGGGCTTGATGACATGGTTCAAGTGAAAAATGTACGTCAGATATGAACACTATTAGTTGGCATGCCTTTTCACAAAGTGTGTTATTCATATTGGTGAAAACCACCGACGACCACGCAACTGATGGGGGTATAAGTCTGTTTTGCCCTTCTAATCATAAAATCATGAAAGTACACTAACTTCTATGGATCCACGGTACAAGGAAAGACAATTTCAAATGGCAGTTTGTACCTTGGGATATTTTTTTTCTTAACGTATTGCAAATCTGCTTGCTGCTACAAATTGCATATAAAACGGGCTTTTTGGGTCCTGAAATTGTTTTTAACCAAGCAGCGCACTGCAGAGAAACTTGCACAAGCATGTTTATTTACTTTTGTCTGCCAGTGTATTTGTTAGCAGGTATCCTGTTAAAACATTCTAATACCCACACCTAATTATACATGTGCACGTGTCTCAAGGAAAGAATATCTCTATTGTCTGTTGGCTTCTAAAAAGAATGTCTCCCAAAGGTATCCTGTAAAACCAATCTGATACCTAAAAACATGTGCACGTCTCTCGTAGGGAACAATATCTCTAACATTGTCTGTTGGCTTCTAAAAAGAATGTCTGCAAAAGGTATCCTAGAAAAAAAACCAAACTTATTGATTATAGATTTTGGGCACCATTATGGGGAAGAGCGGTTCTGAGCAGAGAAAAAAATGCAATATTTGGTCTTTTTTTGTTCGTTTTAACATCCAGGTAGAAATAAGAAAATGATAATTACACCTACCTTTCTTCCGATGCCCGCGTATGTCTGGTTCAGCATCCTGCTGGTCGAGGTCTTGATGCCTTCTTTTAGCACCTGGGAGAGAGGGAAAAAAAACCCAAACTTACTGTAATCTCCTGTTATCAACAGTCTTAAATCCCAAAAAAAAAAGTTGGAAGATAACTAAAACAAATCCTAGTTTCTGTGTAAGCACTGTAATGAAGCACTAATTGTTCTTAAGGCAGATGTCGGCAGTGAGCAGACTGAATTTTAGTGGTTTGAACACTTTTGGGTTATTGTAACTTTTCCCGACATTGAAGTTTCGTCTTTCAAGAGGTGACATTAGCTTCTTCCAAACACGCTTGGTTCATGCTGTAAGTGTCGGTTGAATTTTTTTTGCCATTACTATCCTCTTCCACAAAAAGCGTAAAATCAAACTCAAATTGACTCTTTACAAACACTTGCAACGACTAAACTTTCACTCAAATTACAAATCACGGAGCGTCATCCAAAACTTCATCCTCTTTTTGTTTATTACGCCCATTCATAAAACGTGTGACGCTGCAAAACACGTCATAGTGTGCTTTTTATTTAGTCAATGAAATGACGTCAAACACGAACAAAATGGAAGACATTTTGAAAAGATGCTCGTGGTTGGTTGAATTTCTTTGATGATTCATAAAACCATCTCCAATTGGCCAGAGGAAGGGCCATAGGTCAGTTCTAAAGATGGCGAGTGACGTCTGCTTAGGCTATGAAGTTGAACATTTTTCAGTGAAATAAAGTCCACAAAACTAATTATCCATTAGAACTTTGTGGAAACTGAAGAGTACAACTAGTTCGAGGTAGCTGTAAGCAGTAATTGATTTTAAGTTTTCTCTGTGGTAGGTAAATTGAAAGATTTCCACACCAAAATGCAGAAAATGAATGCGGGCACCTGTAGGCTTTTCAAAATGCCATGGAAGACACACTGAGAAAGCGGGAGCTTGTACAGTAGAAATCTGAACCTCAGTACTAGATACAGGAGTCCTGTTCGGTTTTAAACTCAGGGCCAACATTTTACAGGGATATTTTATCATTATTGGTTTGCTTCTTGTTCAGTATGTCTCCAGAAAAGCCAACTGTATTTGACATTTTGGGAAAAAATGGAACAAAATCAAGGGACAGGTAGATTGACGTCACAAACGTGACGTAACGCAATCAGCTGGCTTTGTAAATGTTGTTCTTTTCATATCCATTATATTTTCTTCTCACATAATGATCTACGATTAACAGAGCCACAAAATCATCTAAAAAGAAGAAAAAATTGTTCCCATGGCAACAAAGGCGCATTTGAGGGTAACTGTTGTTTCGTTACATTGAATGTATTTCAGACCTGTTTACCCTAAACCCGAGGCAAGAGTACTTTCCCAAAACGTTGAGTGTATTTTTCAAAAAGTTAGTGTACCTTGCAAGCAAAGCCATAATAATGGGGTAGGGAAAATGTACGCGTGGGTGCAAACGTGTTTGTGTAAGAATAGCATGTCTTGTGAACACCTTCAGAATTTAACTCTTTCCAATACAACAGGAACAAAACAATTTTATTTACCTGTCAGTTTATAGCATTATAACCTGTGTATTCCAAACAGATTGATAATGAAAAGATGAAGTTCGTGAAATAACATCTGCGGTTGACAGTGGCAAGTTCATTTTTACAATCATCTCAGAAAACATTGCTTCAGCGCGGACTACAGCCTTTTCTTCTGGCAGGATTTGCTTTGCGGGAATGAACTTCATAATTCCTTGGCAGCTTTCAGCGGATTTCTTTGCAGCAACCTTGTCCAGACACAGGCGGAAGGTATCGTCCACTGGACTACTACTATCACAGAAAGGTAGTCTGCAACTTCTGAAAGCACACGATTTGCTCAACGGCGCGTACACGTTTGAAATTCCCCTGGAAGCACGTATGAATACACAGGGTAAAAAGACCCAAATTAATATCCGTGAACCGGTTGTCATACTCAAAATATGTTCAGTCGCTACATCCCAGAGTAGTACTAGTAACGAACTGTTCTGCTTTCATTTCAGACTTCAAAATGTATGTAAATCACACTCGTTACAATTTGTGAAATGCACACATGACCAAGATTGCAACACGTTTAAAAATACATACCGAAACTAGTCCCTCTTCTCTGCATTCTTACAGTGAAGGGATATCAAGTTTAGAGGGTGGTTGTGGTAACGAAGTAAAGCGACTGTTACATCTTTTTGGTTGATGTAATTGTCAATAAATAATGGGTGGAAATGTAACTTTTATAACTTTAAATACACAACATGAGTTTAGTTCAAGTTGCTGTTTCAAGAATTGTCTTTCTTTATGTTGTTTTTGTTTAGCTTTATTAATACCCTATATATTTCCCACTTTTCCAATTTGGCCAGCATTAAGGAGACAGATGTCTCCCAAAGGTCTACTGCATTCACCAATTGCTGAAGATCTCAAAAAACGAATAATCTATATGTTCAGTATGAACTAATTGGAAAATAAAACACGTTTTGTTGTTGATTCTTTAAATTTCAAAAACAGAAATATTATGGTTTTTGCTGTTTTGCGAACTGTCTCTCGTTTTCTTCCTTGTGTACAGTTTCCTTTATACCATATCATATAAATTTCCCGCATTTCCAATTTAGCCTGCATTACGGAGACATATATGTCTCCCAAAGCCAAGGTCTATTGTATTCACCAAGAACCGAAGACCTTGTTTATGCTAAGTGATGCAATAATTTGATAAATAATTTGCACACACACACACACACACACACACACGCACATACACACAACATTTGTCATATATACTTTATGCAAAGAGGCCTCATGGCGACTGTAGACCTTTGGGAGACAGTTGTCTCCATAACACAGGCCGTTTAAGATCAATATATATATATATATATGATTATAATGAACAAATTGCAACATATGAAACAAGTCTTTGCTTTTAATTCCTTAAATTTTAAAAACAAAAGTATGATGGGTTTTGCTGTTTCAAGAATTGTCTTTCTTTATGTTGTTTTTGTTTAGCTTTATTAATACCCTATATATTTCCCACTTTTCCAATTTGGCCAGCATTAAGGAGACAGATGTCTCCCAAAGGTCTACTGCATTCACCAATTGCTGAACATCTCATAAATGCTAAGTGATACCATAACTCTATCTTTGGGAGACATTTCACTCCATAACACAGGTTTTAAACGAATAACCTATTTGCTTAAAGAAACTATTCAGAGGGTCAAACGCACATCTCCGTTGGTAAATTTTATATGTTGCTACAACATCCTTGCCATTCATTCACCCTTGTACTAAAATTTCATTGACAGTAACCACTTAGTTCTACAGTTATACTGAATAACATGTCACACTCGTGTGGAGATGTCTCGGAAGTGCCTATACTTTCGGTTTCAAAAGCAAGCCCCTGAAGGTCATGCAGACACAGATATCATGTCAAACATCAATAAACAGTCGTTTAGACTGCCTGAGGTTACATATCAAGCAGTCAAAGTGCATAACTAACACAAAAGCCATGTAGTGCGGGTGTTTAATATTAACTCATTGGAACACAAAACCGTTTTATGTTGAATTCTTTAAATTTATAAAAAGGGGAAATATGATGGCTTTTGTTGTTTTATGAATTGTCTCCCTGTTTGTTCATTGTCTTTAGCTTCCTTTATATAATATAATATACACTTCCCGCATTTCCAATTTGGCCAGCATTGCAGAGACAGATGTCTTTGGAGAAGATGTCTCCCAAAGATCAAGTGTACAATTGCCAAAGACATTGTTCAAGCTAACTGATGCCATAAGTTGATCTAGAATACACACACACGTATGCAAGCATTCACACATACACACTCACACACACTCACACACACTCTCTCTAAAGCAAGCGCAACGCTGATGAGGGAGCGGCCAGCGTGGACCAAGGGCTGGACCGCGAGGGTCCTCAGCAATGGCAATTTATGTTTGGCCTTGGCCACCAAGTGGGCGACGTGGTCTACTCCCGAAAACATTCGGTCACAAGAAGGGCAAAGCCCATACGACTCACATGCTTGACCTTGACATGACCCAAGGTCAAGGTCATCCAAGGTCATGCAACACAAAGCTGTTAATTCAAGACATAGGAAGTACAATGGTGCTTATTGGCTCTTTCTACCATGAGATATGGTCACTTTTAGTGGTTCGCTACCTTATTTTGGTCACATTTCATAAGGGTCAAAGTGACCTTGACCTTGATCATATGTGACCAAATGTGTCTCATGATGAAAGCATAACATGTGCCCCACATAATTTTTAAGTTTGAAACAGTTATCTTCCATAGTTCAGGGTCAAGGTCACTTCAAAATATGTATACAATCCAACTTTGAAGAGCTCCTGTGACCTTGACCTTGAAGCAAGGTAAACCAAACTGGTATCAAAAGATGGGGCTTACTTTGCCCTATATATCATATATAGATGAGGTATTCAATCTCAAAAACTTCAGAGAAAATGGGAAAAATGTGAAAAATAGCTGTTTTTTAGACAACATTTATGGCCCCTGCGACCTTGACCTTGAAGCAAGGTCAAGATGCTATGTATGTTTTTTGGGGCCTTGTCATCATACACCATCTTGCCAAATTTGGTACTGATAGACTGAATAGTGTCCAAGAAATATCCAACGTTAAAGTTTTCCGGACGGACGGACGTCCGGACGTCCGGACGACTCGGGTGAGTACATAGACCAGTGATCGCGCTAGGTATTTTTCAAACCGGTATGACGTCATGAGCTGGCTACAAGGCTCTCACGAAAATCGGTAAGCTTGCCAAGGCAACCAGTAAAAGACAAACAATGACTTACAATACATTAAATCAATGTTAGTGATATGCGGACGTTTTTTCCCCCCCCCCCCCCCCCCTCCTCAAAGCAACTGTCGCACAACTTGACAGTGACACATCAGCAGCCGCTGTGAGAGAGAGAGAGAGAGAGAGAGAGAGAGAGAGAGAGAGAGAGAGAGAGAGAGAGAGAGAGAGAGAGAGACTTCCGAAATAAAATAGGAAAGCAAATAGTAATCACGCAACTGGAAGACTTACTCACTAGTTACTTACTGTTACAGTTTCACTTTCGCCTCACAATAATCAACTGTATGTAGACAAAGATCTAAGCTGGTGTGAGTACGTGATTTCCCGGTATGATGCTATGTCGGCTATAGTTAGACGCCGTCCCTTATTGTCTTTCAGTTTCTCGATTTTACGATGGACCGGGAACCGAAAGAAATGGCGCGAAAAGTATGATGTCTGATGTCTGTAGATCTTTTTCTCGGTGACAAGAAAGATTTCTCCGCTCCCTGATCACCTACATTGCTCAAATAATCTGCTAGCAAATACTTTAGATCTGGCACAATCGTACTGAAAGACATTTCGGAGCTCGCCTCCTTGTTATTTTTGACGTCATGTTTGACACCTTGACATCAAGTGTCATCAATGGAGACATAATCGCAACATTGTAGCGCTGTCACAACAAGCCATCCTAATCTCTCTCTCTCTCTCTCTCTCTCTCTCTCTCTCTCTCTCTCTCTCCTTTAGTAATAAAGTTCAGAGTCTCTCTCTCTCTCTCTCTCTCTCTCTCTCTCTCTCTCTCTCTCTCTCTCTCTCTCTCTCTCTCTCTCTCTCTCGTACTGACAAACGATTTTTGTAATTATTTTTTTACCGGTCAAACCAAATAACAATCGGTACGTCTGACCGACATCCACTTTTTTTTCCGGTATTGGCGAATCTTAACCGGTAAAATACCGGAAATTACCGGTAAACGCGATCCCTGATAGACTCACTTTTGCTTCGCATGTGAGTCAAAAAACCACCCCCAGGAACTTGACGTGGGCCGACGGGGTGATCCTAGTGCCGTTTCTTGTGCGTATTTCCAACCGAAGTCCACAAGCACCATCTTTGCAGCTGAGAACGTAAAACCAGCCTTACACATGAACTCGGTGAGCCTATCCACCACCAGCTGAAAGGTACTCATCCACTTCGCTCTCATCCGGCGATTATTTATTCTGCCCTCATAGGTGCGCCAAATGGCCACATCATCTGCGCTGGCTAATCACTGGACCCTCCGTCCGAACGTTCGAAATATCCTGCAGGCCGATGGAAAAGAGTAGGGGGGCGATAACGCTCCCCTGTGGCACACCCATGTCTATATGTCTGGGGGCGAAGAGGGCGTTTCCCGATAGTAAACTGATGCAAAAATACCCATCTATTTTTTTTTAATGTCAAATTTATCATAAACTTCGGATAGACTAGAGAGGCCTCAAGGCGACAGTAGACCTTTGGGAGATGTTTGTCTCCATAACACAGGCCAAAAACGAATAATCTATATGTTCAGTATGAACTAATTGGAAAATAAAACACGTTTTGTTGTCGATTCTTTAAATTTCAAAAACAGAAATATTATGGTTTTTGCTGTTTTGCGAACTGTCTCTCGTTTTCTTCCTTGTGTACAGTTTCCTTTATACCATATCATATAAATTTCCCGCATTTCCAATTTAGCCTGCATTACGGAGACATATGTCTCCCAAAGGTCTATTGTATTCACCAAGAACCGAAGACCTTGTTTCACTTTATGCTAAGTGATGCAATAATTTGATAAATAATTTGCACACACACACACACACACACACACACACGCACAACATTTGCCATATACGTTATGCAAAGAGGCCTCATGGCGACTGTAGACCTTTGGGAGACAGTTGTCTCCATAACACAGGCCGTTTAAGATCAATATATATATATATGATTATAATGAACAAATTGCAACATGAAACAAGTCTTTGCTTTTAATTCCTTAAATTTTAAAAACAAAAGTATGATGGGTTTTGCTGTTTCAAGAATTGTCTTTCTTTATGTTGTTTTTGTTTAGCTTTATTAATACCCTATATATTTCCCACTTTTCCAATTTGGCCAGCATTAAGGAGACAGATGTCTCCCAAAGGTCTACTGCATTCACCAATTGCTGTTCAAAGATCTCATAAATGCTAAGTGATACCATAACTCTATCTTTGGGAGACATTTCATTCCATAACACAGGTTTTAAACGAATAACCTATTTGCTTAAAGAAACTATTCAGAGGGTCAAACGCACATCTCCGTTGGTAAATTTTATATGTTGCTACAACATCCTTGCCATTCATTCACCCTTGTACTAAAATTTCATTGACAGTAACCACTTAGTTCTACAGTTATACTGAATAACATGTCACACTCGTGTGGAGAAGTCTCGGAAGTGCCTACTTTCGGTTTCAAAAGCAAGCCCCTGAAGGTCATGCAGACACAGATATCATGTCAAACATCAATAAACAGTCGTTTAGACTGCCTGAGGTAACATATCGAGCAGTCAAAGTGCATAACTAACACAAAAGCCATGTAGTGCGGGTGTTGTGATTTTACCCACTGGACAGGGCCTTTAATATTAACTCATTGGAACACAAAACCGTTTTATGTTGAATTCTTTAAATTTATAAAAAGGGGAAATATGATGGCTTTTGTTGTTTATGAATTGTCTCCCTGTTTGTTCATTGCCTTTAGCTTCCTTTATATAATCTATATATATATACGACTTGTGTCTGTGTGTCTGTGTGTTTGTGTGTTTGTGGGTTTGTGTATTTGTGTAATCGCCATGCGTGCACGGCCAAAGTTCTCGATGGATCTGCTTCAAATTTGGTGGGCTTATTCAGAGAGACCCCGGACACAACCTCATCGATGAGATATTTCAACACGTGCTCACAGCGCGCAGCGCGGAACCGATTTTGGTTCCACCTCAGCTATTTTGGTTCCACCTCAGCTACCCGGGCCCCCATACCGACACACCATAGCCGCTACACCACATCACAACGCCAAAGTTCTCGGTGGATCTTTTTCAAATTTGGACACCGTATTCAGCTACACCCCGGACACAATATCATCGATGAGATATTTCAACACGTGCTCTCAGCGCGCAGCGCTGAACTCATTTCCGTTTTTGTGTTCATTTCACCATTATAAGTAACTCTTCCTTATCTTCTCCAGTGTTTGGCGTTTATCTCCCTTCCTTCGTGTGGCTTTCCCGTTCAGTTGTAAGTTACTACACTGCGCTGTCCACTGCGCTGAGCGTCTTCGGATATTCCCGGCGTTCTGTTACTGTTACCTATTTTTAGAAGGTCAACGCAGTGTACAGAACGTAAATTGGACCCGTAAATTATCCTCACTGTAAAAGTGCAAAGGTCGAATCAATTTATAGCCACGCGAAAAATACACTGTCATCTATCTCTCTATAGATACGGCTTCTCTGTGTTTGTGTGTGTGTGTGTGTAAGTGTGTGTGTCTCTATGTAAGCAACACCTGTGCATTCTTCAGTTCTGTTTGTGATGTGGTCTGGCGGCTTTTGTGTAATTTTATGTACTGGCCTTCCTTTGAGAAGCCATAACTTGCTCAGTCCTGTTTGAGTGGAGTTCGCCTCCAAAGGTGATTAACACGGTTACATTCGTCGACAAGGATGGGACTCGATATGGTCAGGAATGGCATTATGGCCACTGAATCATTTTCGTGCTGTTCCCATTCCACGAATCTGGGAGGGACCTAAGCTTGGCGGGTCCATAGTTCGGACCCGGCGAAGCCGGCGTACGGCTCTAAGTACTTCTTCCCGGCGAAGCCGGCTACCCGGCGAAGCGGGTATTCATTCTAGTATAATATACACTTCCCGCATTTCCAATTTGGCCAGCATTGCAGAGACAGATGTCTTTGGAGACAGATGTCTCCCAAAGGTCAAGTACCCTGTGGGTACCTTTTTTGAAAACCACCCATAAGCGTTCAAATTTAAGCCTCCAAATAACAGCACTGCTTAGACAGTTAATGTGCGCCACACACTAACGAAATTCACTTTTTTTCCTCTTCTTACAATCCATGTAAACTATCATGACATGCCAAGTTGTCATGCATTACACATATCAATTACAGTGTAAATGCATTCTCTCTATCTCTCTTTCTCGTTCTAAGCTTCCTAGAATTAGGATCCAAATCAAAGATCATTTCCAAGTTTTTTTTAATGTCCTGTAGGCCTACATTCGTACGTTTCGTACCAGACAGATTTTGTTCGTGGGGCGTTCCGTATCTTTTCATAAGGACAATTGTAAATCATACCATATTCCTGCTACAAGCAGAAAATATGCATCCTTGCAACAGCTAATCAAATCAATTCAGTTCCAAAATAGTGGAAAAAACCTGACCTTAATCGGTTTGATCAGATGAAACTGGTTCAAATTGTCAATTAAACTGTCAATTAAAGCGTACACAAAACTGTCAGATATTTGTCCGTCTCGAGTTAAAACTTCAGGACATTCAGAGAAACATTTCGAGCTATGACTAACTGCCGGAAACAAATGACATTGCTGGATATCTACACCAAAAAACATGTGCTTATCTCTCAAAGTCAAAGGGAAGAATATATCTAACATTGTCAGTTGGCTTCCAAAAAGAATGTCTCCCAAAGGTATCCTGTACAACCATATCTGACACCCACTCCTAAAAACGTGTGCACGACTCTGATCCTACCATTCTGAAAATGTTTGCAACACATCCAAAGAATAGTAACGGTAACAATTCCACTAGAATTTTAACATGACAGTGGGAACTTCTCTATGATTATGAAGTTCTTCAGTTTTAGGACTCTCAGTGTAAAGACCTGATTAATAAATATTTCTTTACAAGTTTGATAAAATTACCTAAGTCAAGTAAAACTAACTATCTGCAAAGACTTCCTCTCTACAAAGACAAAATCACCGAGACGTGACAAGAAAGCAACATTTTTCTCCTAAGATCAAGGGCGCTTGCACTTTATATCATGTTTAATAATATAACTATGGAACTACACTAAATTCTGTGGACCCATGCTACAAGACAACTAACTTTGCAAATGGCACTTTGGTCCTTGGGGATTGGAAACTGCATGCCCGACATTTTTTTGCGGGCAGTGGTGCGTATGCAAATTATTTTTCTGAGGACATTATTTTTATCTTGCATAATCCTGCGGTCTAGAATCACCACTGAAACATGTGCACGTCTCTCAAAGGGAATAATATCTCTAACATTGCCTGTTGGATAAAAAAAAAAGAATGTCTCCGAAAGGTATCCTGAAAAACTAATCTAATACCAACACCTAAAAACATGCACACAACTCTCAAACGGAACAATATCACTAATCTTTTCTTTTCGAGTCCAAAAGGTATGTCTCCCGAAGGTATCCTTTAAAACCAATCTGATACCCACACCTAAAAACATGTGCACGACTCTCAGAGGGAAGAATATCTCTATTGTCTATTAGATTCAAAACTCGAATGTCTCCCAATCTAATGCCCACACCTAATAACGTGCACGACTCTCAAAGGGAAGAATACCACGTACATTGTCTGTTGGAGTCCAAAAAGAATGTCTCCTAAAGGTATCCTGTAAAATCAATCTGATACCCACGCCTAAAAACATGTGCAAGACTCTCAAAAGAAAGAATATCATGCACATTGTATGTTGGCTTCTACAAAGAATGTCTCCCAAAGGTATCCTGTGAAACCAATCTTACACCCATACCCAAAACATGTGCACAACTCTCAAAGAGAATATATATCTCTATTGACTAATGGATTCCAAAATAGAACGTCTCCCAATCTAATACCCACACCTAAAAATATGTGCAGGACTCTCAAAGGGAAGAAAATCATAAACATTGTCTGTTGGATTCCAAAAAAGAATGTCTCCCAAAGGTATCTTGTAAAACTAATCTGATGCCCACAACTAAAAACATGTACACGACTCTCAAAGGAAGAATACCACGTACATTGTTTGTTGGCTTCTAAAAAGAACGTCTCCCAAAAGTATCCTGTAAAACCAATCTGATACCCACTCCTAAAAACATCAGAGGTGATTCAAAGATTTCATCAGTTTATGTTGCAGAAAAAGAAACGCAAATGATCAGTGTATAAAACAAAACCAAGCAGACACTAACCTGTTGTTTCCATGGGAGATTTGGTACTCCATAATCGTACAGAAGTTCGCTTCCCATTGGTATGTCTTTTATGGCAAAAAGGCACAAGGTAGGTATAGTCTCCACACAAATCACCTTCATGGTGCAATTGCGTTCGTCCCTTTCACCATGATTGACCAATCTTCCAAAGCTTGGGCCTTCCATTGGTTCTTCAGTTGCATCATAACTGCACAGATTAGAGGTTTACAAGATGGTTAGGCTACTGCATCTCGATCCCCCCCCCCCCCCCCCCCACTTTTAGAAGTGGATGCATAATGCCAGCTATGTCTAGGCATTGGCAGGCAAAATTAAAGCACTGATGTTTCAGAATAAAATCAGCATAACCTGATGGATGGGATTGAACAAAAGAAAACGCAAAAAAAAATACGTGTTTATCTCTATTTTCAGCCAATATATTGGACAAAACGTCACTCACTCATTGTCGCCCGTTTTGGCTCATTTGCGCCATTTTCAAAAATAGGCATGTTTGTCAGGTAGAAAAAATTACATTGTAAGTCTGCTGGCATTTGATAATGCTTCTCCAGACAGTTCAAAGCTTAAACCTAGAGATTTTTTTTTTGAAGTTCATGATTTCATTATACATGTATTTAAAATTATGGTCTTGCAAAGTAAGGGGTTTTCCACCAAAATGAAGGGTGTCGAGCCTGAAAAATTACTTTTGTTGATTGTAGGCACATTTGTGGTTCGATTTTGTTGAAATAAAGTGCATGATTCATGGTTTTTAACCACCTTTCATTTGACTTATTGGAATGTATCTTAGTCAGGTTTGA
Source organism: Littorina saxatilis (assembly GCF_037325665.1). Taxonomy (NCBI): domain Eukaryota; kingdom Metazoa; phylum Mollusca; class Gastropoda; order Littorinimorpha; family Littorinidae; genus Littorina; species Littorina saxatilis. Next base: position 17,667,082 of record NC_090260.1, on the reverse strand, counting down.
CATTTTGGAAGTTAAAAACCTGTTAAATATCATTTTCTCCGATCTTCGTGGATTTTTTTTTTTAAATGTCTGTTATTGGCCACTGAACATGATTACATAGAAGAAAAAAAATCCCGACCTACCGACCCTATTTTTTTCAGCCATGTTACCAGAAACAGACAATTTTTTTTAATTGGCCTTAGGGAAATATGAAAGTCATGTTGCAGACGACGCCCACTTTAGAGATGTTTGGTGCTTCAGTGGGATAGAAAATTTGGAAAACCATTTAAAAATGGCATTCTTGTGGCTGCCACACCTGACATATGGTATCATGAGGAAGTGCAAGGACTGAATCGACTGTGACACAGCATGACATACAACCTGCATTGTGATTACCGTCTTGAGTGTGGCGCACACTGGATTTTAAAGCAACATTGCCCATAGTTCCTGCACAAATCCTCATTGATGCAAGACTGCTGTATACGATTCCTTTGGAAAATGAAAAACAACCACAAAGCTTTCGAAAAGGTTAAACGTACTACACTTAGCGCAAAGATTGAACAGTGGGGGGAGGGGGGGAGTTACAATGATTGATTAAGGCATCTACAAGTCGCCTGTTTGCTCCAGTGAGGAATGAACGCATGTAAAGACCCGTTTGAGAATTGGAAATTCATGGCTAGAGAGTATCTTTATAGTTTTGGCAACAACTGTGTATGTTTTTACGCAAATGTGAACAGTAAAGCATTCAAAGGTATACAGACAATAAAATCACATTTTTGGAAAATGTATTAAAAATGTGGTTGGGTAATAATAGACCTGTCTATGAACCTATCTTGCCATTGTTGGAACAACAAGTTTCGGAGATATCATGGCAGAGCAATCTTTTTTTTCTGAGTGGGCCCGTGGACACATCGCTTGTTTTGACGATGTGTTAAACACACATGGAATTATGTTAACACTACATGAAAGCGTAAATAAAATAGGAAATTCACCCAATCGTCTGCTACCGTACAATGCCAGCACAGCTGTCCAAAATTTCCTATTCAGACAAGATGATATAGCGGCAAATGCGATGACTTTCGAATGCCTTTAAAGATGGTTGGTTTGTGTTGTAGTGGGATAAAAAATTTGGAAAACCAGTCATAAAAAAAATTAAAAAATGACATCAGGTGACTCCTTTCCAAGTTAGTAATGTTTCAATTGTCTTGGTTCCAAAATTGCTTCATTTTTCAATCTCTGACAAAACTGGAATTGAGGGATTCACAGCTCTAGAATCATTCCAATTTGGAATAGTTGTGCGCAACCAAGCCCAGAAGACAGTCAAGATTGCTAAGTTCACAGGATCTACAACAAGCTTAATGAAGGGTTGTTTTGTTCCATTATAGGCACCTGAAAATTGTGTGGAGCATGTGCATAACTAGCAATATTAACAAGAACTTACCAGCCAGCCTTTCCTTTGTGTGAGAAGAAATACCGGAAACAGCTCGGGGCATCATCTTCTAAGATTTAAGCTACATCTACATCTAACAGTTGGCCTGCATATTGAAGTAGAAATGTTCCTTTCTCAAAATCCTGAGTTGTCACCACTCCTCTTCCTAGAAGAAAAAATACCACACATATTATAACGCTTGAGCCCAAATTGTACCTGCAAGGCTTAATATACAAATGAGGCACCGCACATAAGAAGGAAATTAATTCAGAGTACCTTTCAATTTACCAAGAGACCTCAATGTCTTTAACAAATATCTTGAAGATCGCTATGCAGATATTTTCCAGTAGTCAACTTCAGACAAAAAAGTGCATGAATTCGCAGACTCCACCAACTTTCAAACTTGAAAAGATGGAGGCTCACAGAAATCTGCTTGGGCCCTTGATTACTGCAGCTCAGCGTTTACATCACACATTATGCGATTAGTGCTAGGAGTTGGCCAGCCAGGGGTTTTTACTGACTGAGTGAGACATGAAGACTGTGCTGAGACTTCTCAGTTCTGTCTGGTGTGTGGTGCACTTTTAATGTCAAAGCAGCACTGGTTCGTCAACTGCCCTAACAATAACATAAATCTTCGTGGTTGACTTTGCATAAACCACCACTTATACAAAAAACAAATAAATTTATTTATATTAAATTGTAATTGTACAGTAACATGGATGTATCCATTACCTTTGAATGGAATCTGACGCACTACAAAACCAGGTTTGTCACGATGCTTTTTGACATAGAATTCAGCTTCTTGCTGCGGCTTTACCCGCTTTCGATCCATTATCTGAAAAACCAATAATAAAACAAAACAACCAATAATAAAACATAACAATCTATATATTAATAGCGAGCGGGGCCGGGTACCGCAGTCGATAGCGTGCTGGACTCATGATCCCAGGGTCTTGGGTTCGAATCCCAGATGGGACTGTGAGAGACTATTTTTGCCCATACCGACAACTGGTTTGCTAGTGTCAGTATAATGTGACCAGCCGACCCTAATGGAGAACACACCTTGTGTGCGTTTAGCACAAACCATTAATAGTGAGTTGGCTTTTGACAAAGTGGGAGGTTTGTGGGGTAGCAAGTAGGCCTTCCTACATGATTTTTGCCCCAAGTTTACGGTTTTGAGGATTTCAACTTCAATTTTGAAATATTGCGACTTCTCGTCTTTCTCAGTCGATTTCACGAATGCGAGTCGGCTTAAAGGCACTATCCGCCCCCCTCCTTCTCCCTCAACTACCGCAAAATAAAGAACAATGTTCAATGTACCTCTAGGAAAACTGTCAATGAAACTTCGGCGGTTTTTATGCGTTTGAAATAAAATGAAGTGTACAGTGTTGAACTAAGAATATTATAACCTGCCATTTGTAAGCTATTTAAATTGGTTGGGCTGTTAAAGCCAACCCCTCCAAAAACTTGTTTTGTGCCATTTGAATGGGGAGTGGGGAAGGGGGGGGGGGGATAGTGCCTTTATTTTAATAATTCTCATGTTGCGTGCCTGACCTTTTGATTTTTGATTCAATGTATATAATGTGTGTGCTGTGTCCATATTAGGCCTCGAGCTTTAGTGACAATAAATGCTTGTTCTTGTGCAATCTTCTCAGACAATCTCGTGAGTGTAAGTCAGGCACATTCCAACATGGCCGAAAGTTCAGATCATCTTCCACTTTCATTTTCACCGGAAGCAAATAAACAAGAACAAGATTTTTGTCACTAAAGCTTCGAGCCCTGTCGACACAAAATACAATTCATACATAAAATTAAAAGATAAAAATCAAATCCAACGAAATCACATCTAAAGTTTATGAGTGAGAACAAGTCGGAACACACAGCGAAAGTAACACCATTTTAGATAAGCAAACTTTGAACTCGTATATTGGCATACCATACCCCCTCCCCCTTTTGGGTATAAAAATTTGTTTTCTGGATCAAAATAATTTTGAGATTCAAATATTGGGATTGTGAAAAGTCTGACAATTCCTGAATGATTTTGTATGCCTCTCAGTTCAAGTGTACAAGTAACCAATTTTATTTTGTTCTTTCTGTTTCTTCTCCCCGTAACACAGATTGACAGTGGCAGCACACTGAGTGGAAATATTTAGATTCACTCATTCAAGTTGTGGTTTATCATTTATTAAGGTCTGTTTGAAAATGCCTGCATTGTGGTTTCCTTGCGGGCACAGGCGCGTAACCAAAATTGTATTTTGTGAGTATTTACTTTTAGTTTTTGCGTTTTCCTGCAGATCGCGCAGCCAAGAATCAACACTGCGATAACACACTACGTATACATTATTATGTTCCTCTCTCACAGAACAATTACTCCCCCATGTCGCTTACACGCCCCCTTTTTCCAAGAATGGCCTATTCATGTCGTTAGATCGGCAGAACACTGACAGCAAGACTTCATTTTCATACTGGTGTGTGTGTACCTGTATGTATGTACAGGCAAATCCAGTTAACTCACAAACGGTTAAGTCAAAAATTCACTTAGCACACAAAGAAATTCTGGTCCGGATCGAATTATCCCTCTTTATCTATGTGTACAAAGTACCCTGAGCTCGAAATGGGATTTCTCTCACGTATAAGTCGAAAGACGGATAGCAAGCACACAACAGACAGTCAGTCCCAAAGACAAAGTTTACTCTATATTTACTACAGCAACTCGAAACACGAAACTTGGCGTCTCACACTAGCGCATTGTGTAACCTTATTCCCTTCTTCTCAACACGGACGCCACACCGACTGGTCAGTCGGCACGCAATAAAGTATGAACTGAAGTTAGGAGGGGGCGAGGAGTAAGGAGGGGGCGAGGAGTAAGGAGAATTATCCAACTCCAAGAAAACATTCTGAAAAAGGTGGGGAAGTGGTGACAAGGCAGTGAACGCACTCACCATGCACTGACATCATATGAAAGCAGCCACACAAACACAGCACAGAGGCAGAGGCAGGTCACGGGTGTGCAGATGCTTTGTGAGAATAAGCGTTGAAACCCAGTTTGAATTAAAAAAAAAAAAACAGCAGATAGAGCCGCATGTCACAATCATTCTTCTTGTCTGGCTTTATTAACTGCATGCCGATCTTGTGGCAGTGACTTTTCACTCTTCAGTCGGACTGTACACAAACCGGCCGCTCTCACTCTCCCTCACTGACTACCCAAAGCCCTGACAACTGATCCTTGGAAATTGTTTGGAAGAGTACACCTCTCTATTTCTCTCCAATGCTCTTCCTGCTGACTTCAGTGACACCGGACACCCCACTGAGTTTAGCCAGCTACCCCCCCCCCCCCTCCCCCTCTCTCTCTCTCTCTCCCCAGCCATGTACTGTTTGGTGCTGTGGCCAGAGAGGTGTCACCGGCTAATTGAGGCCAGCTGCACTGTTCACTCAGAGCAAAACTAGTTGACTGTTTTCTAACTTTTGACAAAGCAACACAACTGAAGGGTTCACAGATTAGGTAACCGACTCACTGGTCAAGGCTGCAGGGAAACAAGAGTATCTTGTCAATGAAAGAGGTTACACACAGATACGCGATGCTGAGAACGGTGGCCGATTTTTCACTCTCTTTCTCGGAGGGCCTTCATCATTGCAGGGACTGCTGTAGAAATGCTTGCTCAGAGAGTCAGAAACTAACTCTTTTTGCATTGAAACATGCACCAGAACTGGTGGACACCATCGACAATGTCAAACATGAAATCGAAGCAGTTTGCTTGAGGAAACGGTCGTCAGCAACTCAAACTTCTCTGTTTTCTTTTTTTAAGAAAATCTGAGGTGACTTTCTTTGTGGCCCCGCCCCCTCCCTCTGTAAGGACCGATTTTTGTCAACATTTTCAAGGTCGCTAGAGAGGGGTTCCACTGTACTATGACCAAGTCGAAATTTCGGATAGGACACAATAACAAATTCGGTCCCTTCAATTTCGTCTTATCCGGATTTGCCTGTATGTATGGCTTTACAGTTTTTCTGATTTCAAACAAACCATCTTGTGAATTGAACTTTGGCAAAAATCTGGTTGCAGTTCTTATCATTTCTTTTCATTTCACATTTGCTTAACGCCCAGTAAATCGCGAAGACTGTCTCAGGGCGTCCCGCCCACGCTGCCCATTAAAAAAACAAAAATAACATTGGAGGCAAGTCACAAGCCTCATCGATGAACCACGTTTACAGGACATAAAATTGGGAGATGCTGGTAACGTTGATGTCTGTCCTTTGTCACCACTGGCCACTGTACATGAGAATTACTTCGCAAATGAGGCATATTTCCTTTTGATTTAGACGTGAATGTTGCAACCAAAGTTCACAGTAAACATGAACATCCAGAAAAATTATCTGGATGAAAACGTCAGTGATAAAAATGTGCCAAGTTCTGTGAGCCCAAGTTCAAGTACGTGGCGGGAGAAAAGATTATCACATATCATGCCAGATTTCCGATGAAAACGCTTCAAAATCATTGACCTTCGTCAGATCACAAACTTTTGCTGCAGGTGTGATAAATACTCCAACATAATCTGATTAAAAAACGTTAAAATATCGAAAAACTCACCCAAATGCAGGAGGTCGGTGCCGGTGGAAACGTCAGTCCACGATTTCAGTCCCGCAGACGGCGTGCTCTGTGACGTCACTGCATGGGTTTCGCGGTGGCTCACACTTTCACTTTGCGTGAAAAATATACCGAAATGGGTGTTTCTCTTTGATGAAAAGAAATAATCGACATTGATTCGTATGAACATGTGAGAGTTTATTTAAAAACCTTCCCTGTACAAATTTTTTGAAACAATATTCCATATTCATTCAATAACTCAAGAAAAACTGACGGTCTCTCTAAGGTATCTTGGCGGCGACTGCGAGATATTCAGTTCCAACATTTATTTTGCTGTTTACTGCAGCGTATTCAAAACAAACGAGTTCAATGCTTCTTTTGTGGGCTTCCGAGTCGATTGCAATGCCCGCTCATGGTAAAAACTCTTTAACGGGAGCGTACACACCGTGAAAACGCAAAGGAGACAGAAAATTGTCTCCCTAAACCTTTTGTCTCCTTATCGACGGATTCCCACATACAAATGTCTCTTATACAAATCCCATGTTTGGGAGACATTTGTATGTGGGAATCCGTCGATAAGGAGACAAAAGGTTTAGGGAGACAATTTTCTGTCTCCTTTGCGTTTTCACGGTGTGTACGCTCCCGTTAAAGAGTTTTTACCATGAGCGGGCATTGCAATCGACTCGGAAGCCCACAAAAGAAGCATTGAACTCGTTTGTTTTGAATACGCTGCAGTAAACAGCAAAATAAATGTTGGAACTGAATATCTCGCAGTCGCCGCCAAGATACCTTAGAGAGACCGTCAGTTTTTCTTGAGTTATTGAATGAATATGGAATATTGTTTCAAAAAATTTGTACAGGGAAGGTTTTTAAATAAACTCTCACATGTTCATACGAATCAATGTCGATTATTTCTTTTCATCAAAGAGAAACACCCATTTCGGTATATTTTTCACGCAAAGTGAAAGTGTGAGCCACCGCGAAACCCATGCAGTGACGTCACAGAGCACGCCGTCTGCGGGACTGAAATCGTGGACTGACGTTTCCACCGGCACCGACCTCCTGCATTTGGGTGAGTTTTTCGATATTTTAACGTTTTTTAATCAGATTATGTTGGAGTATTTATCACACCTGCAGCAAAAGTTTGTGATCTGACGAAGGTCAATGATTTTGAAGCGTTTTCATCGGAAATCTGGCCTGATATGTGATAATCTTTTCTCCCGCCACGTGCTTGAACTTGGGCTCACAGAACTTGGCACATTTTTATCACTGACGTTTTCATCCAGATAATTTTTCTGGATGTTCATGTTTACTGTGAACTTTGGTTGCAACATTCACGTCTAAATCAAAAGGAAATATGCCTCATTTGCGAAGTAATTCTCATGTACAGTGGCCAGTGGTGACAAAGGACAGACATCAACGTTACCAGCATCTCCCAATTTTATGTCCTGTAAACGTGGTTCATCGATGAGGCTTGTGACTTGCCTCCAATGTTATTTTTGTTTTTTTAATGGGCAGCGTGGGCGGGACGCCCTGAGACAGTCTTCGCGATTTACTGGGCGTTAAGCAAATGTGAAATGAAAAGAAATGATAAGAACTGCAACCAGATTTTTGCCAAAGTTCAATTCACAAGATGGTTTGTTTGAAATCAGAAAAACTGTAAAGCCATACATACAGGCAAATCCGGATAAGACGAAATTGAAGGGACCGAATTGTTATTGTGTCCTATCCGAAATTTCGACTTGGTCATAGTACAGTGCAACCCCTCTCTAGCGACCTTGAAAATGTTGACAAAAATCGGTCCTTATGGAGGGAGGGGGCGGGGCCACAAAGAAAGTCACCTCAGATTTTCTTAAAAAAAGAAAACAGAGAAGTTTGAGTTGCTGACGACCGTTTCCTCAAGCAAACTGCTTCGATTTCATGTTTGACATTGTCGATGGTGTCCACCAGTTCTGGTGCATGTTTCAATGCAAAAAGAGTTAGTTTCTGACTCTCTGAGCAAGCATTTCTACAGCAGTCCCTGCAATGATGAAGGCCCTCCGAGAAAGAGAGTGAAAAATCGGCCACCGTTCTCAGCATCGCGTATCTGTGTGTAACCTCTTTCATTGACAAGATACTCTTGTTTCCCTGCAGCCTTGACCAGTGAGTCGGTTACCTAATCTGTGAACCCTTCAGTTGTGTTGCTTTGTCAAAAGTTAGACAGTCAACTAGTTTTGCTCTGAGTGAACAGTGCAGCTGGCCTCAATTAGCCGGTAACACCTCTCTGGCCACAGCACCAAACAGTACATGGCTGGGGAGAGAGAGAGAGAGAGGGGGAGGGGGGGGGGGTAGCTGGCTAAACTCAGTGGGGTGTCCGGTGTCACTGAAGTCAGCAGGAAGAGCATTGGAGAGAAATAGAGAGGTGTACTCTTCCAAACAATTTCCAAGGATCAGTTGTCAGGGCTTTGGGTAGTCAGTGAGGGAGAGTGAGAGCGGCCGGTTTGTGTACAGTCCGACTGAAGAGTGAAAAGTCACTGCCACAAGATCGGCATGCAGTTAATAAAGCCAGACAAGAAGAATGATTGTGACATGCGGCTCTATCTGCTGTTTTTTTTTTTTTAATTCAAACTGGTTTTCAACGCTTATTCTCACAAAGCATCTGCACACCCGTGACCTGCCTCTGCCTCTGTGCTGTGTTTGTGTGGCTGCTTTCGTATGATGTCAGTGCATGGTGAGTGCGTTCACTGCCTTGTCACCACTTCCCCACCTTTTTCAGAATGTTTTCTTGGAGTTGGATAATTCTCCTTACTCCTCGCCCCCTCCTTACTCCTCGCCCCCTCCTAACTTCAGTTCATACTTTATTGCGTGCCGACTGACCAGTCGGTGTGGCGTCCGTGTTGAGAAGAAGGGAATAAGGTTACACAATGCGCTAGTGTGAGACGCCAAGTTTCGTGTTTCGAGTTGCTGTAGTAAATATAGAGTAAACTTTGTCTTTGGGACTGACTGTCTGTTGTGTGCTTGCTATCCGTCTTTCGACTTATACGTGAGAGAAATCCCATTTCGAGCTCAGGGTACTTTGTACACATAGATAAAGAGGGATAATTCGATCCGGACCAGAATTTCTTTGTGTGCTAAGTGAATTTTTGACTTAACCGTTTGTGAGTTAACTGGATTTGCCTGTACATACATACAGGTACACACACACCAGTATGAAAATGAAGTCTTGCTGTCAGTGTTCTGCCGATCTAACGACATGAATAGGCCATTCTTGGAAAAAGGGGGCGTGTAAGCGACATGGGGGAGTAATTGTTCTGTGAGAGAGGAACATAATAATGTATACGTAGTGTGTTATCGCAGTGTTGATTCTTGGCTGCGCGATCTGCAGGAAAACGCAAAAACTAAAAGTAAATACTCACAAAATACAATTTTGGTTACGCGCCTGTGCCCGCAAGGAAACCACAATGCAGGCATTTTCAAACAGACCTTAATAAATGATAAACCACAACTTGAATGAGTGAATCTAAATATTTCCACTCAGTGTGCTGCCACTGTCAATCTGTGTTACGGGGAGAAGAAACAGAAAGAACAAAATAAAATTGGTTACTTGTACACTTGAACTGAGAGGCATACAAAATCATTCAGGAATTGTCAGACTTTTCACAATCCCAATATTTGAATCTCAAAATTATTTTGATCCAGAAAACAAATTTTTATACCCAAAAGGGGGAGGGGGTATGGTATGCCAATATACGAGTTCAAAGTTTGCTTATCTAAAATGGTGTTACTTTCGCTGTGTGTTCCGACTTGTTCTCACTCATAAACTTTAGATGTGATTTCGTTGGATTTGATTTTTATCTTTTAATTTTATGTATGAATTGTATTTTGTGTCGACAGGGCTCGAAGCTTTAGTGACAAAAATCTTGTTCTTGTTTATTTGCTTCCGGTGAAAATGAAAGTGGAAGATGATCTGAACTTTCGGCCATGTTGGAATGTGCCTGACTTACACTCACGAGATTGTCTGAGAAGATTGCACAAGAACAAGCATTTATTGTCACTAAAGCTCGAGGCCTAATATGGACACAGCACACACATTATATACATTGAATCAAAAATCAAAAGGTCAGGCACGCAACATGAGAATTATTAAAATAAAGGCACTATCCCCCCCCCCCCTTCCCCACTCCCCATTCAAATGGCACAAAACAAGTTTTTGGAGGGGTTGGCTTTAACAGCCCAACCAATTTAAATAGCTTAAAAATGGCAGGTTATAATATTCTTAGTTCAACACTGTACACTTCATTTTATTTCAAACGCATAAAAACCGCCGAAGTTTCATTGACAGTTTTCCTAGAGGTACATTGAACATTGTTCTTTATTTTGCGGTAGTTGAGGGAGAAGGAGGGGGGCGGATAGTGCCTTTAAGCCGACTCGCATTCGTGAAATCGACTGAGAAAGACGAGAAGTCGCAATATTTCAAAATTGAAGTTGAAATCCTCAAAACCGTAAACTTGGGGCAAAAATCATGTAGGAAGGCCTACTTGCTACCCCACAAACCTCCCACTTTGTCAAAAGCCAACTCACTATTAATGGTTTGTGCTAAACGCACACAAGGTGTGTTCTCCATTAGGGTCGGCTGGTCACATTATACTGACACTAGCAAACCAGTTGTCGGTATGGGCAAAAATAGTCTCTCACAGTCCCATCTGGGATTCGAACCCAAGACCCTGGGATCATGAGTCCAGCACGCTATCGACTGCGGTACCCGGCCCCGCTCGCTATTAATATATAGATTGTTATGTTTTATTATTGGTTGTTTTGTTTTATTATTGGTTTTTCAGATAATGGATCGAAAGCGGGTAAAGCCGCAGCAAGAAGCTGAATTCTATGTCAAAAAGCATCGTGACAAACCTGGTTTTGTAGTGCGTCAGATTCCATTCAAAGGTAATGGATACATCCATGTTACTGTACAATTACAATTTAATATAAATAAATTTATTTGTTTTTTGTATAAGTGGTGGTTTATGCAAAGTCAACCACGAAGATTTATGTTATTGTTAGGGCAGTTGACGAACCAGTGCTGCTTTGACATTAAAAGTGCACCACACACCAGACAGAACTGAGAAGTCTCAGCACAGTCTTCATGTCTCACTCAGTCAGTAAAAACCCCTGGCTGGCCAACTCCTAGCACTAATCGCATAATGTGTGATGTAAACGCTGAGCTGCAGTAATCAAGGGCCCAAGCAGATTTCTGTGAGCCTCCATCTTTTCAAGTTTGAAAGTTGGTGGAGTCTGCGAATTCATGCACTTTTTTGTCTGAAGTTGACTACTGGAAAATATCTGCATAGCGATCTTCAAGATATTTGTTAAAGACATTGAGGTCTCTTGGTAAATTGAAAGGTACTCTGAATTAATTTCCTTCTTATGTGCGGTGCCTCATTTGTATATTAAGCCTTGCAGGTACAATTTGGGCTCAAGCGTTATAATATGTGTGGTATTTTTTCTTCTAGGAAGAGGAGTGGTGACAACTCAGGATTTTGAGAAAGGAACATTTCTACTTCAATATGCAGGCCAACTGTTAGATGTAGATGTAGCTTAAATCTTAGAAGATGATGCCCCGAGCTGTTTCCGGTATTTCTTCTCACACAAAGGAAAGGCTGGCTGGTAAGTTCTTGTTAATATTGCTAGTTATGCACATGCTCCACACAATTTTCAGGTGCCTATAATGGAACAAAACAACCCTTCATTAAGCTTGTTGTAGATCCTGTGAACTTAGCAATCTTGACTGTCTTCTGGGCTTGGTTGCGCACAACTATTCCAAATTGGAATGATTCTAGAGCTGTGAATCCCTCAATTCCAGTTTTGTCAGAGATTGAAAAATGAAGCAATTTTGGAACCAAGACAATTGAAACATTACTAACTTGGAAAGGAGTCACCTGATGTCATTTTTTAATTTTTTTTATGACTGGTTTTCCAAATTTTTTATCCCACTACAACACAAACCAACCATCTTTAAAGGCATTCGAAAGTCATCGCATTTGCCGCTATATCATCTTGTCTGAATAGGAAATTTTGGACAGCTGTGCTGGCATTGTACGGTAGCAGACGATTGGGTGAATTTCCTATTTTATTTACGCTTTCATGTAGTGTTAACATAATTCCATGTGTGTTTAACACATCGTCAAAACAAGCGATGTGTCCACGGGCCCACTCAGAAAAAAAAGATTGCTCTGCCATGATATCTCCGAAACTTGTTGTTCCAACAATGGCAAGATAGGTTCATAGACAGGTCTATTATTACCCAACCACATTTTTAATACATTTTCCAAAAATGTGATTTTATTGTCTGTATACCTTTGAATGCTTTACTGTTCACATTTGCGTAAAAACATACACAGTTGTTGCCAAAACTATAAAGATACTCTCTAGCCATGAATTTCCAATTCTCAAACGGGTCTTTACATGCGTTCATTCCTCACTGGAGCAAACAGGCGACTTGTAGATGCCTTAATCAATCATTGTAACTCCCCCCCTCCCCCCACTGTTCAATCTTTGCGCTAAGTGTAGTACGTTTAACCTTTTCGAAAGCTTTGTGGTTGTTTTTCATTTTCCAAAGGAATCGTATACAGCAGTCTTGCATCAATGAGGATTTGTGCAGGAACTATGGGCAATGTTGCTTTAAAATCCAGTGTGCGCCACACTCAAGACGGTAATCACAATGCAGGTTGTATGTCATGCTGTGTCACAGTCGATTCAGTCCTTGCACTTCCTCATGATACCATATGTCAGATGTGGCAGCCACAAGAATGCCATTTTTAAATGGTTTTCCAAATTTTCTATCCCACTGAAGCACCAAACATCTCTAAAGTGGGCGTCGTCTGCAACATGACTTTCATATTTCCCTAAGGCCAATTAAAAAAAATTGTCTGTTTCTGGTAACATGGCTGAAAAAAATAGGGTCGGTAGGTCGGGATTTTTTTTCTTCTATGTAATCATGTTCAGTGGCCAATAACAGACATTTAAAAAAAAAAATCCACGAAGATCGGAGAAAATGATATTTAACAGGTTTTTAACTTCCAAAATGTCAAACCTGACTAAGATACATTCCAATAAGTCAAATGAAAGGTGGTTAAAAACCATGAATCATGCACTTTATTTCAACAAAATCGAACCACAAATGTGCCTACAATCAACAAAAGTAATTTTTCAGGCTCGACACCCTTCATTTTGGTGGAAAACCCCTTACTTTGCAAGACCATAATTTTAAATACATGTATAATGAAATCATGAACTTCAAAAAAAAAATCTCTAGGTTTAAGCTTTGAACTGTCTGGAGAAGCATTATCAAATGCCAGCAGACTTACAATGTAATTTTTTCTACCTGACAAACATGCCTATTTTTGAAAATGGCGCAAATGAGCCAAAACGGGCGACAATGAGTGAGTGACGTTTTGTCCAATATATTGGCTGAAAATAGAGATAAACACGTATTTTTTTTTTGCGTTTTCTTTTGTTCAATCCCATCCATCAGGTTATGCTGATTTTATTCTGAAACATCAGTGCTTTAATTTTGCCTGCCAATGCCTAGACATAGCTGGCATTATGCATCCACTTCTAAAAGTGGGGGGGGGGGGGGGGGATCGAGATGCAGTAGCCTAACCATCTTGTAAACCTCTAATCTGTGCAGTTATGATGCAACTGAAGAACCAATGGAAGGCCCAAGCTTTGGAAGATTGGTCAATCATGGTGAAAGGGACGAACGCAATTGCACCATGAAGGTGATTTGTGTGGAGACTATACCTACCTTGTGCCTTTTTGCCATAAAAGACATACCAATGGGAAGCGAACTTCTGTACGATTATGGAGTACCAAATCTCCCATGGAAACAACAGGTTAGTGTCTGCTTGGTTTTGTTTTATACACTGATCATTTGCGTTTCTTTTTCTGCAACATAAACTGATGAAATCTTTGAATCACCTCTGATGTTTTTAGGAGTGGGTATCAGATTGGTTTTACAGGATACTTTTGGGAGACGTTCTTTTTAGAAGCCAACAAACAATGTACGTGGTATTCTTCCTTTGAGAGTCGTGTACATGTTTTTAGTTGTGGGCATCAGATTAGTTTTACAAGATACCTTTGGGAGACATTCTTTTTTGGAATCCAACAGACAATGTTTATGATTTTCTTCCCTTTGAGAGTCCTGCACATATTTTTAGGTGTGGGTATTAGATTGGGAGACGTTCTATTTTGGAATCCATTAGTCAATAGAGATATATATTCTCTTTGAGAGTTGTGCACATGTTTTGGGTATGGGTGTAAGATTGGTTTCACAGGATACCTTTGGGAGACATTCTTTGTAGAAGCCAACATACAATGTGCATGATATTCTTTCTTTTGAGAGTCTTGCACATGTTTTTAGGCGTGGGTATCAGATTGATTTTACAGGATACCTTTAGGAGACATTCTTTTTGGACTCCAACAGACAATGTACGTGGTATTCTTCCCTTTGAGAGTCGTGCACGTTATTAGGTGTGGGCATTAGATTGGGAGACATTCGAGTTTTGAATCTAATAGACAATAGAGATATTCTTCCCTCTGAGAGTCGTGCACATGTTTTTAGGTGTGGGTATCAGATTGGTTTTAAAGGATACCTTCGGGAGACATACCTTTTGGACTCGAAAAGAAAAGATTAGTGATATTGTTCCGTTTGAGAGTTGTGTGCATGTTTTTAGGTGTTGGTATTAGATTAGTTTTTCAGGATACCTTTCGGAGACATTCTTTTTTTTTTATCCAACAGGCAATGTTAGAGATATTATTCCCTTTGAGAGACGTGCACATGTTTCAGTGGTGATTCTAGACCGCAGGATTATGCAAGATAAAAATAATGTCCTCAGAAAAATAATTTGCATACGCACCACTGCCCGCAAAAAAATGTCGGGCATGCAGTTTCCAATCCCCAAGGACCAAAGTGCCATTTGCAAAGTTAGTTGTCTTGTAGCATGGGTCCACAGAATTTAGTGTAGTTCCATAGTTATATTATTAAACATGATATAAAGTGCAAGCGCCCTTGATCTTAGGAGAAAAATGTTGCTTTCTTGTCACGTCTCGGTGATTTTGTCTTTGTAGAGAGGAAGTCTTTGCAGATAGTTAGTTTTACTTGACTTAGGTAATTTTATCAAACTTGTAAAGAAATATTTATTAATCAGGTCTTTACACTGAGAGTCCTAAAACTGAAGAACTTCATAATCATAGAGAAGTTCCCACTGTCATGTTAAAATTCTAGTGGAATTGTTACCGTTACTATTCTTTGGATGTGTTGCAAACATTTTCAGAATGGTAGGATCAGAGTCGTGCACACGTTTTTAGGAGTGGGTGTCAGATATGGTTGTACAGGATACCTTTGGGAGACATTCTTTTTGGAAGCCAACTGACAATGTTAGATATATTCTTCCCTTTGACTTTGAGAGATAAGCACATGTTTTTTGGTGTAGATATCCAGCAATGTCATTTGTTTCCGGCAGTTAGTCATAGCTCGAAATGTTTCTCTGAATGTCCTGAAGTTTTAACTCGAGACGGACAAATATCTGACAGTTTTGTGTACGCTTTAATTGACAGTTTAATTGACAATTTGAACCAGTTTCATCTGATCAAACCGATTAAGGTCAGGTTTTTTCCACTATTTTGGAACTGAATTGATTTGATTAGCTGTTGCAAGGATGCATATTTTCTGCTTGTAGCAGGAATATGGTATGATTTACAATTGTCCTTATGAAAAGATACGGAACGCCCCACGAACAAAATCTGTCTGGTACGAAACGTACGAATGTAGGCCTACAGGACATTAAAAAAAACTTGGAAATGATCTTTGATTTGGATCCTAATTCTAGGAAGCTTAGAACGAGAAAGAGAGATAGAGAGAATGCATTTACACTGTAATTGATATGTGTAATGCATGACAACTTGGCATGTCATGATAGTTTACATGGATTGTAAGAAGAGGAAAAAAAGTGAATTTCGTTAGTGTGTGGCGCACATTAACTGTCTAAGCAGTGCTGTTATTTGGAGGCTTAAATTTGAACGCTTATGGGTGGTTTTCAAAAAAGGTACCCACAGGGTACTTGACCTTTGGGAGACATCTGTCTCCAAAGACATCTGTCTCTGCAATGCTGGCCAAATTGGAAATGCGGGAAGTGTATATTATACTAGAATGAATACCCGCTTCGCCGGGTAGCCGGCTTCGCCGGGAAGAAGTACTTAGAGCCGTACGCCGGCTTCGCCGGGTCCGAACTATGGACCCGCCAAGCTTAGGTCCCTCCCAGATTCGTGGAATGGGAACAGCACGAAAATGATTCAGTGGCCATAATGCCATTCCTGACCATATCGAGTCCCATCCTTGTCGACGAATGTAACCGTGTTAATCACCTTTGGAGGCGAACTCCACTCAAACAGGACTGAGCAAGTTATGGCTTCTCAAAGGAAGGCCAGTACATAAAATTACACAAAAGCCGCCAGACCACATCACAAACAGAACTGAAGAATGCACAGGTGTTGCTTACATAGAGACACACACACTTACACACACACACACACAAACACAGAGAAGCCGTATCTATAGAGAGATAGATGACAGTGTATTTTTCGCGTGGCTATAAATTGATTCGACCTTTGCACTTTTACAGTGAGGATAATTTACGGGTCCAATTTACGTTCTGTACACTGCGTTGACCTTCTAAAAATAGGTAACAGTAACAGAACGCCGGGAATATCCGAAGACGCTCAGCGCAGTGGACAGCGCAGTGTAGTAACTTACAACTGAACGGGAAAGCCACACGAAGGAAGGGAGATAAACGCCAAACACTGGAGAAGATAAGGAAGAGTTACTTATAATGGTGAAATGAACACAAAAACGGAAATGAGTTCAGCGCTGCGCGCTGAGAGCACGTGTTGAAATATCTCATCGATGATATTGTGTCCGGGGTGTAGCTGAATACGGTGTCCAAATTTGAAAAAGATCCACCGAGAACTTTGGCGTTGTGATGTGGTGTAGCGGCTATGGTGTGTCGGTATGGGGGCCCGGGTAGCTGAGGTGGAACCAAAATAGCTGAGGTGGAACCAAAATCGGTTCCGCGCTGCGCGCTGTGAGCACGTGTTGAAATATCTCATCGATGAGGTTGTGTCCGGGGTCTCTCTGAATAAGCCCACCAAATTTGAAGCAGATCCATCGAGAACTTTGGCCGTGCACGCATGGCGATTACACAAATACACAAACCCACAAACACACAAACACACAGACACACAGACACAAGTCGTATATATATATAGATTATATAAAGGAAGCTAAAGGCAATGAACAAACAGGGAGACAATTCATAAACAACAAAAGCCATCATATTTCCCCTTTTTATAAATTTAAAGAATTCAACATAAAACGGTTTTGTGTTCCAATGAGTTAATATTAAAGGCCCTGTCCAGTGGGTAAAATCACAACACCCGCACTACATGGCTTTTGTGTTAGTTATGCACTTTGACTGCTCGATATGTTACCTCAGGCAGTCTAAACGACTGTTTATTGATGTTTGACATGATATCTGTGTCTGCATGACCTTCAGGGGCTTGCTTTTGAAACCGAAAGTAGGCACTTCCGAGACTTCTCCACACGAGTGTGACATGTTATTCAGTATAACTGTAGAACTAAGTGGTTACTGTCAATGAAATTTTAGTACAAGGGTGAATGAATGGCAAGGATGTTGTAGCAACATATAAAATTTACCAACGGAGATGTGCGTTTGACCCTCTGAATAGTTTCTTTAAGCAAATAGGTTATTCGTTTAAAACCTGTGTTATGGAATGAAATGTCTCCCAAAGATAGAGTTATGGTATCACTTAGCATTTATGAGATCTTTGAACAGCAATTGGTGAATGCAGTAGACCTTTGGGAGACATCTGTCTCCTTAATGCTGGCCAAATTGGAAAAGTGGGAAATATATAGGGTATTAATAAAGCTAAACAAAAACAACATAAAGAAAGACAATTCTTGAAACAGCAAAACCCATCATACTTTTGTTTTTAAAATTTAAGGAATTAAAAGCAAAGACTTGTTTCATGTTGCAATTTGTTCATTATAATCATATATATATATATATTGATCTTAAACGGCCTGTGTTATGGAGACAACTGTCTCCCAAAGGTCTACAGTCGCCATGAGGCCTCTTTGCATAACGTATATGGCAAATGTTGTGCGTGTGTGTGTGTGTGTGTGTGTGTGTGCAAATTATTTATCAAATTATTGCATCACTTAGCATAAAGTGAAACAAGGTCTTCGGTTCTTGGTGAATACAATAGACCTTTGGGAGACATATGTCTCCGTAATGCAGGCTAAATTGGAAATGCGGGAAATTTATATGATATGGTATAAAGGAAACTGTACACAAGGAAGAAAACGAGAGACAGTTCGCAAAACAGCAAAAACCATAATATTTCTGTTTTTGAAATTTAAAGAATCGACAACAAAACGTGTTTTATTTTCCAATTAGTTCATACTGATAGATTATTCGTTTTTGGCCTGTGTTATGGAGACAAACATCTCCCAAAGATCTACTGTCGCCTTGAGGCCTCTCTAGTCTATCCGAAGTTTATGATAAATTTGACATTAAAAAAAAATAGATGGGTATTTTTGCATCAGTTTACTATCGGGAAACGCCCTCTTCGCCCCCAGACATATAGACATGGGTGTGCCACAGGGGAGCGTTATCGCCCCCCTACTCTTTTCCATCGGCCTGCAGGATATTTCGAACGTTCGGACGGAGGGTCCAGTGATTAGCCAGCGCAGATGATGTGGCCATTTGGCGCACCTATGAGGGCAGAATAAATAATCGCCGGATGAGAGCGAAGTGGATGAGTACCTTTCAGCTGGTGGTGGATAGGCTCACCGAGTTCATGTGTAAGGCTGGTTTTACGTTCTCAGCTGCAAAGATGGTGCTTGTGGACTTCGGTTGGAAATACGCACAAGAAACGGCACTAGGATCACCCCGTCGGCCCACGTCAAGTTCCTGGGGGTGGTTTTTTGACTCACATGCGAAGCAAAAGTGAGTCTCTATGTACTCACCCGAGTCGTCCGGACGTCCGGACGTCCGTCCGTCCGGAAAACTTTAACGTTGGATATTTCTTGGACACTATTCAGTCTATCAGTACCAAATTTGGCAAGATGGTGTATGATGACAAGGCCCCAAAAAACATACATAGCATCTTGACCTTGCTTCAAGGTCAAGGTCGCAGGGGCCATAAATGTTGTCTAAAAAACAGCTATTTTTCACATTTTTCCCATTTTCTCTGAAGTTTTTGAGATTGAATACCTCATCTATATATGATATATAGGGCAAAGTAAGCCCCATCTTTTGATACCAGTTTGGTTTACCTTGCTTCAAGGTCAAGGTCACAGGAGCTCTTCAAAGTTGGATTGTATACATATTTTGAAGTGACCTTGACCCTGAACTATGGAAGATAACTGTTTCAAACTTAAAAATTATGTGGGGCACATGTTATGCTTTCATCATGAGACACATTTGGTCACATATGATCAAGGTCAAGGTCACTTTGACCCTTATGAAATGTGACCAAAATAAGGTAGCGAACCACTAAAAGTGACCATATCTCATGGTAGAAAGAGCCAATAAGCACCATTGTACTTCCTATGTCTTGAATTAACAGCTTTGTGTTGCATGACCTTGGATGACCTTGACCTTGGGTCATGTCAAGGTCAAGCATGTGAGTCGTATGGGCTTTGCCCTTCTTGTGACCGAATGTTTTCGGGAGTAGACCACGTCGCCCACTTGGTGGCCAAGGCCAAACATAAATTGCCATTGCTGAGGACCCTCGCGGTCCAGCCCTTGGTCCACGCTGGCCGCTCCCTCATCAGCGTTGCGCTTGCTTTAGAGAGAGTGTGTGTGAGTGTGTGTGAGTGTGTATGTGTGAATGCTTGCATACGTGTGTGTGTATTCTAGATCAACTTATGGCATCAGTTAGCTTGAACAATGTCTTTGGCAATTGTACACTTGATCTTTGGGAGACATCTTCTCCAAAGACATCTGTCTCTGCAATGCTGGCCAAATTGGAAATGCGGGAAGTGTATATTATATTATATAAAGGAAGCTAAAGACAATGAACAAACAGGGAGACAATTCATAAAACAACAAAAGCCATCATATTTCCCCTTTTTATAAATTTAAAGAATTCAACATAAAACGGTTTTGTGTTCCAATGAGTTAATATTAAACACCCGCACTACATGGCTTTTGTGTTAGTTATGCACTTTGACTGCTTGATATGTAACCTCAGGCAGTCTAAACGACTGTTTATTGATGTTTGACATGATATCTGTGTCTGCATGACCTTCAGGGGCTTGCTTTTGAAACCGAAAGTATAGGCACTTCCGAGACATCTCCACACGAGTGTGACATGTTATTCAGTATAACTGTAGAACTAAGTGGTTACTGTCAATGAAATTTTAGTACAAGGGTGAATGAATGGCAAGGATGTTGTAGCAACATATAAAATTTACCAACGGAGATGTGCGTTTGACCCTCTGAATAGTTTCTTTAAGCAAATAGGTTATTCGTTTAAAACCTGTGTTATGGAGTGAAATGTCTCCCAAAGATAGAGTTATGGTATCACTTAGCATTTATGAGATGTTCAGCAATTGGTGAATGCAGTAGACCTTTGGGAGACATCTGTCTCCTTAATGCTGGCCAAATTGGAAAAGTGGGAAATATATAGGGTATTAATAAAGCTAAACAAAAACAACATAAAGAAAGACAATTCTTGAAACAGCAAAACCCATCATACTTTTGTTTTTAAAATTTAAGGAATTAAAAGCAAAGACTTGTTTCATATGTTGCAATTTGTTCATTATAATCATATATATATATATATATTGATCTTAAACGGCCTGTGTTATGGAGACAACTGTCTCCCAAAGGTCTACAGTCGCCATGAGGCCTCTTTGCATAAAGTATATATGACAAATGTTGTGTGTATGTGCGTGTGTGTGTGTGTGTGTGTGTGTGTGCAAATTATTTATCAAATTATTGCATCACTTAGCATAAACAAGGTCTTCGGTTCTTGGTGAATACAATAGACCTTGGCTTTGGGAGACATATATGTCTCCGTAATGCAGGCTAAATTGGAAATGCGGGAAATTTATATGATATGGTATAAAGGAAACTGTACACAAGGAAGAAAACGAGAGACAGTTCGCAAAACAGCAAAAACCATAATATTTCTGTTTTTGAAATTTAAAGAATCAACAACAAAACGTGTTTTATTTTCCAATTAGTTCATACTGAACATATAGATTATTCGTTTTTTGAGATCTTCAGCAATTGGTGAATGCAGTAGACCTTTGGGAGACATCTGTCTCCTTAATGCTGGCCAAATTGGAAAAGTGGGAAATATATAGGGTATTAATAAAGCTAAACAAAAACAACATAAAGAAAGACAATTCTTGAAACAGCAACTTGAACTAAACTCATGTTGTGTATTTAAAGTTATAAAAGTTACATTTCCACCCATTATTTATTGACAATTACATCAACCAAAAAGATGTAACAGTCGCTTTACTTCGTTACCACAACCACCCTCTAAACTTGATATCCCTTCACTGTAAGAATGCAGAGAAGAGGGACTAGTTTCGGTATGTATTTTTAAACGTGTTGCAATCTTGGTCATGTGTGCATTTCACAAATTGTAACGAGTGTGATTTACATACATTTTGAAGTCTGAAATGAAAGCAGAACAGTTCGTTACTAGTACTACTCTGGGATGTAGCGACTGAACATATTTTGAGTATGACAACCGGTTCACGGATATTAATTTGGGTCTTTTTACCCTGTGTATTCATACGTGCTTCCAGGGGAATTTCAAACGTGTACGCGCCGTTGAGCAAATCGTGTGCTTTCAGAAGTTGCAGACTACCTTTCTGTGATAGTAGTAGTCCAGTGGACGATACCTTCCGCCTGTGTCTGGACAAGGTTGCTGCAAAGAAATCCGCTAAAAGCTGCCAAGGAATTATGAAGTTCATTTCCGCAAAGCAAATCCTGCCAGAAGAAAAGGCTGTAGTCCGCGCTGAAGCAATGTTTTCTGAGATGATTGTAAAAATGAACTTGCCACTGTCAACCGCAGATGTTATTTCACGAACTTCATCTTTTCATTATCAATCTGTTTGGAATACACAGGTTATAATGCTATAAACTGACAGGTAAATAAAATTGTTTTGTTCCTGTTGTATTGGAAAGAGTTAAATTCTGAAGGTGTTCAAAAGACATGCTATTCTTACACAAACACGTTTGCACCCACGCGTACATTTTCCCTACCCCATTATTATGGCTTTGCTTGCAAGGTACACCAACTTTTTGAAAAATACACTCAAGGTTTTGGGAAAGTACTCTTGCCTCGGGTTTAGGGTAAACAGGTCTGAAATACATTCAATGTAACGAAACAACAGTTACCCTCAAATGCGCCTTTGTTGCCATGGGAACAATTTTTTCTTCTTTTTAGATGATTTTGTGGCTCTGTTAATCGTAGATCATTATGTGAGAAGAAAATATAATGGATATGAAAAGAACAACATTTACAAAGCCAGCTGATTGCGTTACGTCACGTTTGTGACGTCAATCTACCTGTCCCTTGATTTTGTTCCATTTTTTCCCAAAATGTCAAATACAGTTGGCTTTTCTGGAGACATACTGAACAAGAAGCAAACCAATAATGATAAAATATCCCTGTAAAATGTTGGCCCTGAGTTTAAAACCGAACAGGACTCCTGTATCTAGTACTGAGGTTCAGATTTCTACTGTACAAGCTCCCGCTTTCTCAGTGTGTCTTCCATGGCATTTTGAAAAGCCTACAGGTGCCCGCATTCATTTTCTGCATTTTGGTGTGGAAATCTTTCAATTTACCTACCACAGAGAAAACTTAAAATCAATTACTGCTTACAGCTACCTCGAACTAGTTGTACTCTTCAGTTTCCACAAAGTTCTAATGGATAATTAGTTTTGTGGACTTTATTTCACTGAAAAATGTTCAACTTCATAGCCTAAGCAGACGTCACTCGCCATCTTTAGAACTGACCTATGGCCCTTCCTCTGGCCAATTGGAGATGGTTTTATGAATCATCAAAGAAATTCAACCAACCACGAGCATCTTTTCAAAATGTCTTCCATTTTGTTCGTGTTTGACGTCATTTCATTGACTAAATAAAAAGCACACTATGACGTGTTTTGCAGCGTCACACGTTTTATGAATGGGCGTAATAAACAAAAAGAGGATGAAGTTTTGGATGACGCTCCGTGATTTGTAATTTGAGTGAAAGTTTAGTCGTTGCAAGTGTTTGTAAAGAGTCAATTTGAGTTTGATTTTACGCTTTTTGTGGAAGAGGATAGTAATGGCAAAAAAAATTCAACCGACACTTACAGCATGAACCAAGCGTGTTTGGAAGAAGCTAATGTCACCTCTTGAAAGACGAAACTTCAATGTCGGGAAAAGTTACAATAACCCAAAAGTGTTCAAACCACTAAAATTCAGTCTGCTCACTGCCGACATCTGCCTTAAGAACAATTAGTGCTTCATTACAGTGCTTACACAGAAACTAGGATTTGTTTTAGTTATCTTCCAACTTTTTTTTTTGGGATTTAAGACTGTTGATAACAGGAGATTACAGTAAGTTTGGGTTTTTTTTCCCTCTCTCCCAGGTGCTAAAAGAAGGCATCAAGACCTCGACCAGCAGGATGCTGAACCAGACATACGCGGGCATCGGAAGAAAGGTAGGTGTAATTATCATTTTCTTATTTCTACCTGGATGTTAAAACGAACAAAAAAAGACCAAATATTGCATTTTTTTCTCTGCTCAGAACCGCTCTTCCCCATAATGGTGCCCAAAATCTATAATCAATAAGTTTGGTTTTTTTTCTAGGATACCTTTTGCAGACATTCTTTTTAGAAGCCAACAGACAATGTTAGAGATATTGTTCCCTACGAGAGACGTGCACATGTTTTTAGGTATCAGATTGGTTTTACAGGATACCTTTGGGAGACATTCTTTTTAGAAGCCAACAGACAATAGAGATATTCTTTCCTTGAGACACGTGCACATGTATAATTAGGTGTGGGTATTAGAATGTTTTAACAGGATACCTGCTAACAAATACACTGGCAGACAAAAGTAAATAAACATGCTTGTGCAAGTTTCTCTGCAGTGCGCTGCTTGGTTAAAAACAATTTCAGGACCCAAAAAGCCCGTTTTATATGCAATTTGTAGCAGCAAGCAGATTTGCAATACGTTAAGAAAAAAAATATCCCAAGGTACAAACTGCCATTTGAAATTGTCTTTCCTTGTACCGTGGATCCATAGAAGTTAGTGTACTTTCATGATTTTATGATTAGAAGGGCAAAACAGACTTATACCCCCATCAGTTGCGTGGTCGTCGGTGGTTTTCACCAATATGAATAACACACTTTGTGAAAAGGCATGCCAACTAATAGTGTTCATATCTGACGTACATTTTTCACTTGAACCATGTCATCAAGCCCACCCCTTACCCTTACCCTAACGGGGGTAATTGTCTGTATAGCCATTAGAAGACTGTTTAGATTGTCTTTTTGTGATAACAGAAGATTACAGTGGGTGGTTTTTTTTCTTCTCCCCCAGGTGCTAAAAGAAGGCATCAAGACCTCGACCAGCAGGATGCTGAACCAGACATTTGCGGGCATGGGAAGAAAGGTAGGTGTAATTATCATTTTCTTATTTCTACCTGGATGTTAAAATGAACAAATTCTTTTTTGGATCCAAAAGACAGACAATGTTAGAGACATTCTTTCCTTTGAGAGTTATGCACATATTTTTAGGTGTGGGTATCAGATTGGTTTTACAGGATACCTTTTGGAGACATTCTTTTTAGAAGCCAACAGACAATAGAGATATTCTTCCCTTGAGAGACGTGCACATGTATTTAGGTGTAGGTATTAGAATGTTTTCACAGGATACCCATTTATTCTGTTTGTTTGTTTGTTTATTTGTTGCTTAACGTCCAGCCGACCACGCAGAGCCATATCAGGACGAGGAAGGGGGGGATGAAGGGGGCCACTTGTCAAGCGATTCCTGTTTACAAATGCACTAACCCATTACTTGTGTCCCAGCAGGCTTTAGTAAAACTAAATTAATACCCCCTGGAAGATTACCAGTTTCCAGTATGTTAAAATAGGCTTAACCTATCTACTGCTGGACTTACATCAGAACACTAACAGATTAAACTATACATGAATCGCGAGACAAGCGGCAAGAGAAGAGATTTTTGGAAAAAATACAGGTGAATGAGCAAGAAGGCAGAAAAAAGAAAAGAATTCATGAAGAAAAAGAGAGCATGACAGGAAAGAGGAACCAAAAATCTACCTAACAGCAAACTAGAAAGCTCCTGCGGTTCCAAAAACAGGAGGGGCCTTTAATTTCATAACCGCAGTGGGGCACTGCGGGATTTATTCTGTTTACAAATACATTGGCAGACAAAAGTAAATGGACATGCTAGTACAAGTTTCTCTGCAGAGCGCTGCTTGGTTAAAAACAATTTCAGAACCAAAAAAGCCCATTTCATATGCAATTTGTAGCAGCAAGCAGATTTGCAATCGGTTAAGAAAAAAAAAATGACCTCAACCATGTAAAAGTTACTTTCTGTAAATTACTTTCCTCTCGCTATTTATTTTTAACTTGCCCTGAGAAATTGGGTTTGGACATTCCAGAAAACCATTTATATGTGAATTCATTGAGTGCTTCAATACAGTGCTTACACAGAAACTAGGATTTGTTTTAGTTACCTTCCAACTTTTTTTTCTTCTGGATTTAAGACTGCTGCTAACAGGAGATTACAGTAGGTTTGGTTTTTTTTCTCTCCCCCAGGTGCTAAAAGAAGGCATCAAGACCTCGACCAGCAGGATGCTGAACCAGACATTTGCGGGCATGGGAAGAAAGGTAGGTGTAATTATCATTTTCTTATTTCTACCTGGATGTTAAAACGAACAATTTTTTTTTGGATCCAAAAGACAGACAATGTTAGAGATATTCTTTCCTTTGAGAGTTATGCACATATTTTTAGGTGTGGGCATCAGATTGGTTTTACATGATACCTTTGGGTGGTTTTACAGGATACCTGTGGTAACCATTCTTTTTAGAAGCCAACAGACAATAGAGATATTCTTCCCTTGAGAGACGTGCACATGTTTTTAGGTGTGGGTATTAGAATGTTTTTACAGGATACCTGTTACTCTGTTTACAAATACACTGGCAGACAAAAGTAAATTGACACATGTGCTTGTGCAAGTTTCTCTACAAAGTGCTGCTTGATTAAAAACAATTTCAGGACCATATGCAATTTGTAGCAGCAAGCAGATTTGCAATCTGTTAAGACTGAGTTATGCTATAAAGTTTTCATCACACTAAAAGATTTCGACATTTTTTATTTTAGATATTAATGCCATGTTTTTAGCTTCAAGATCCATGAACTTGTTTCAACAGTTCCTCAACTGTCTTCAATGATTAATGATAGCAAGTCTGGGGGAGTAACTAATTGGTTTCAGATCCCTCCAATGTTTTACACCAAGAAGGGTGTTGCACCCCAAAAAGACATCTGTCCCAAAATAATGCCGGCATCTCTTTGGGTCCCCTACATCACACCCTAAAAACACGGAGGACAGGCATCTTATGGGACCCTCATGTCAATATTTGATGACCAATTTAGGTGTTTTTGTTTTACTGCTAATGTAATTGTCAAAGCAAAAATTTTTTTCCCGTAGTGATTCACACCAAAAACAATTCATTTTTGATTGTCTGTTAGTGTTGGCTTCCAAAATAAATGTCTCCCAAACGTATCCTGCAAAACCAATCTGATACCCACACCTAAAAACATATGCTCTACTCTCAAAAGGAAAGAATATCTCTGTTGTCTGTTGATTCTAAAAAGAATGTCTCCTAAATGTATCCTGTAAAAAAAAATCTGATTCCCACACCTTAAAAAAAACATGTGCACGACTCTCAAAAGGGAAGAATATCTATATTGTCTGTTGGCTTCCAAAAAGAATGTCTCCAAAAGGTATCCTGTATAATCAATCTGATACCCACACATAAAAACATATTCACGAATCTCAAACATCTACTCAAGGTCTTCGGTGACCGGTGCTCAAATGACATTCCCAACCCCAGATTGCGTAATCTCAATGAAAAATCTGTCAGATCCAGATTCACAATCGTCCACGTGCCTGGAATCCGTCACATGGCCGCTGATGCAATATCTTGCCACCCCATCTTTTAAAGCACTTTTAGCTGCAGCATCCATAGATGAGATTGAGCCAGAGAGACTTCCTTTTGAAACTGTTCCTTGGACAGATTTGAGGAGGAAGACGTAGATCTGAGTATGCATTCTGCCTGTGGCAGATTGCTTGGGATGAGAAAAAGGAGAACAAAATGTATCAGATTTTTCCTGATTTGACGAAACCCATTCCAGGATGTAGTACAAACAGAAAGGAAGAAACTTTACTTGCGCGACTTCATATTGGTCATAGCTATATAACACATGGTTTTCTGCTTAGAGGCGAACCTCCTCCGGAGTGTTTTGCCTGTTGGGAGCCATATACTATCAAGCATGTGTTGCTTGAATGTGCAGACCTTGGTGAGGTTAGGAAGAGGTATTAAATATGATGTTAAAAGTTTAAAAGCACTTTTCGAGGATGTAGCTCCGGCTGTCATCTTTGGTTTCCTGAAGGAAATAAACTTGTTTGATAAACTATGAGTGTGTATATTAGACTTGTGTTGCTATAATTGAATTTTTAATATGTTGTTTTAACCTGTAAATAGTATTTATTTTTTAAGACTTGTGTTTCAAAAACATTGTGTATGTTATTAGTTGTGTTGGTCCTGAGTTGGCTCTTCGCAGTCCGCGGGACTTGAAACAATATGTTATGTTATGTTATCTTGCCACCCCGTCAATGACACCACCCCTCTGCATCTCTCCGATGATATGACTGCATCCGTTGTTGCTGTGACACCCACGATCGTTTCCTCCACATTCCTCGAAACCTTGCCACCCCAAGGTGACCCCACCCAAATCTGCCACCAAGCAGTCACCAACCCCACCGAAGTTATCAAAAATGTGATGTGGGACGAGATGAGACTCCACACCATTCTAATACCTTAGAGACTCAGTCGTACACTCCTTTACAGTCTCTAATCGGGTGTTTTGAGACACCGAGACCCGCAACAGGCACAGCGAACAAAGCGCACCAATCGCCCTACTTCCCTTCTCGCACTGCGGCTCATCAAGGGACGCTGAGTCTACAAAGCCGAATCACTGAAATATCAACACGCTCGACAAAGAGTTAGCCTACAATGACTGAAGTTCGCGCCGCTGAGACATCAACACTTTCCACAAACATTATGAATGATCACAACAGATGATAAGAGTAGGGTCTGGCAGGTAAAATTAAGCATTGGTCAATCAGTAATAAAAACAGTGTAATCTGATAGATGGCATGATACAAAAGAGAAAAAAAATATGTATCTATCTTAATTATTAGCCGAGATATTGAACATAATGTGCAGAGTGTGTTGTCGCCGGTTTTGGCTGATTTTTACCATTTTCAAAGAAAGGCTTTTTTGTCGGACTGAAAAATCTAACTGGAAGCCTGTGGATACTTGATAGTTCTTTTCCAGCCAGCCAGTCATGTAAGCTGAGAGACTATTGTTTTTTTAGTTCATGGTTTCCCTACTTTTCAAAATATGGAGCTTTTTCTTTTTTTTTTTTCTTTTTTTTTTTGCTTAACGCCCAGCCGACCACGAAGGGCCATATCAGGGCGGTGCTGCTTTGACATATAACGTGCGCCACACACAAGACAGAAGTCGCAGCACAGGCTTCATGTCTCACCCAGTCACATTATTCTGACACCGGACCAACCAGTCCTAGCACAAACCCCATAATGCCAGACGCCAGGCGGAGCAGCCACTAGATTGCCAATTTTAAAGTCTTAGGTATGACCCGGCCGGGGTTCGAACCCACGACCTCCCGATCACGGGGCAGACGCCTTACCACTAGACCAACCGTGTGGTCATATGGAGCTGCAAAGTTGTGTTTTTTTGTGACATTTACAGGTGTCCGAGCCAGAAAAAGTACTGAAATTTACTTTAATTTACTGATTGCAGGAAAACCTGTGATCCGATTTTGTTGAAATAAACTGCATGATTCATGACTTTTAAACGCCATTAATTTTCACAAAAAAGCATACACTTCTGTTTGTTAATAATACTTAAAGTATCACGTTGCCTGACAGAAGCAGGTCAATGTATCTAATTTCTATGAATTGAGAAAGTTATTTTACCTCTACCTCTTAAATTTCATCTAATGATTATTACCTGAAATTGTAAGATTTGTGAGTACTGGCTCAAATTGCTTTTTTTTTTTTTAATCGAAAGTTGTCTACGAAAGTAAGTCGTGTGATGGGAAATAACTCCAGAAGTCAAAAATTATTATGATCAAATCGGCACAAATGGACATTGACATACATATTTTGTAAATAAAAAACTGCATAAACCGTTGCTTTCGAAACCAACATGGAGTGGTTGAGTTTCTGAATCATTATCACATTCTGCCTGATCGAGAGAAGGTTTCCAAAACAAGCGCGAGCAGTCTCAGCAGACGACGCTTTCACGCCACAACAACACCGATGGGGTCCATCGTTTTACCGGAATCCTCCAAAATCCAAGGAATCCTTCGGAATCAACCGGAATCCTTCGAAATCCGCTAGAATCATTCGGAATCCACCGGAATCTACCCTCATTGCTAGGTTTAGTTATTTGAAGGTCAAGGTCATGTAAAGGTCAAGGTCAAGCATGTGAGTCGTATGGGCTTTGCCCTTCTTGTTTTTTTGGTTACTGAATCCAAGAATATCTCTTGAAAATAAGTTGTCTGGCAGCTTGCTGCAGAACCTGAAAAACGTGCCTTTGCCTGAGCGGGAGACGTCCGATGTGTACGCATGCCATTATGTACACAAGCCATTGTGTACGAATTTGTGTTTTGCATGTCAATGTGTACGCATGCCGATGAGTACACATTGGGTGGCATGTGTACACATTGACTTGCATACATATCGACATGTGTACACATCGGCATGCGTACATATATATCGGCTTGAGTGAGTGGCGGATTATTTCTGGTGTGGAAGTCACCTGGTTTGTGATGACCATTTCACCCCTGACAGTTTTCAAGGTCTAAGTTCACTCAGGTCTATGTTCCCCCAGGTATAACATGTCATGTCATGATGTGTCATGTCATATCATGAAAGTAAAATTAAAAAGGGTGACTGCAAGCAAGAATACTATAACTAAGTAATAACTAATGTCATCTCATGACAGGGCAGGGCATGGCACATGACGGCGTCTTTTTGGGGCGGGCATCTTTTTGGTGTGCAACAGGGCTAAGTCCCCCATTTTAAAGATTTCTAAATCCAACCCCACTGAACCTGATCCTGAATCTGTAGATGAAGTAGATCCTTCAACATTGTGTCATTCTGCAGATGCAGTCATGCAATATCACCTTCACAGTCAAGAGTGTTGATGCATTTCATTCAAGACAAATTTGTGAAAAAGAAGTTTGACTCATTTCCTGAAAGAAACCTCTGGTCAATTGTCAAAAAATCAATGTCAAATGTTTAGAAAAGGGTTAGATGAATTAACTGTAGCACATATATATACCAACAGATAAATGCTATGACAATATTTTCACATTTTTGTGGAGCCCAGTAGTGGCTTATTTTTTAGCAGGTACATAAGATAAAGACCGCTGGCGCTGGACCTTCGTGTTCTTTAACGGTTCATCAAATGAAGATGAGATTTAACGGTTTTTAACTGCCAAAAAGTTGCGTTTCTTCTTGAAAAGTTTACAGCGAGACTCAGTTTGGGACAAACGAACCTACACACAACATTTCATAAAAATCGGCGAAGAAATGGAAATTAACGGCTTTTAACCGCCAATAATTTGATTTTCTTAAATGAAAAGTGTATAGTGATGTTCAGTTTGGGTCAACAGACATACCCACAAAATTTCATAAAGATCGTTGAAAAAATGAAAATTAACGGTTTTTAACCGCCAATAAATTGATTTCCTTAATAAAAAGTTCATAGTGATATTCAGTAAGGGACAATGGACCTTCCCAAGAAATTTCATCAAGATCTGTGAAGAAATGGAAAATAACGGTTTTTAACTGCCAATAATTTGATTTTTCTTAATAAAAACTATATAGTGATATTCAGTTTGGGCCAACGGACCTACCCACCAAATTTCATAATAATCCGTTAAAAAATGCGATTTAACGTCTTTTTAACTGCCAAAATTTAAGTTTTTCTTCTTGCGAAATATGTTTTTCAGTTTAGAAGTGGACAATGTATAAATGTGCCAAATTTGGTGATGAATCGACAATTAGGGGCTGAGCAATGCCTCGGCAAAGAGTTTTTGGCCGTTAAACTGCCATTTTAACGGTTTCTTTTAGTTCCTTGTGTCTGAAAGTTTAATACAATCAATCGGACCTGACTTCTGGCCTCTATGCAAAATTACATGGAAATCGGTCCAGTAGTTCCCGAGATATAAGCGATTAAGTCGGGACAGACACACAGACACACAGACAGACAGATAAAGTCGGAAGGACCTCCCTGTTCTTCGAACACGAAGGGAAAATAAATATATGTAATTGTACACATATCTGTTGTATTTTTTTAAATTATCAATACATGTATTGGCATGTAGTACTTTAGGAGACAAATTGACATTTGCAATATTAAGGAGACAAGATTTCATGGAGGTGTGTGGGAAGCAATATTTTGATTTGAATTAATATATTTTTGATTTGTTTTGTATTAGAACGGAATTACACCAGGTGGAGGAAAGAAGATGCTGCACTGGTGTCCACATACTTTGCGGACATCATCAAAGGGAACGTCTTCAAGACCGTTCCAGGTCAGTTGTCCATTATTGGTGCTTTGTTTGCAACTTGCATCGTGAGAAATGACATATTTTGTGTCTTTACATTTCACACAAGTATTGTCAGCTACAGTACATACTATGCACAATTTTTATACGGGCACTGTGGGGTGGGGTTTAAAAACATACGCCACTAGGTGCATTTCAACAAATGCAAATGAATCTTAACATGTTCCCCCTGACGGAAAATTCAATGTCGGAAACCTTAGATTTTCTGAGATCAGCTGAAAGTTGTTTTTATTCTGTGAAAACCAGAGGCAGAGGTGGAAGAAGAAGACAAATTCAAGTTTTTGCGCTGTTTGAATTCAATAAATGAGATTCAGGTTACAAAACCAGTCTGCTATGCATGTACCAGGACGCACTCTTGTTTCATGCTTGCTGGAGCACCCATGCCATACACTCACTGCCTCAGTGTGTCTAAGAGACCAAGTCTAGGCAAACGTTAATACTATTAATTTGGAGGGGGGGGGGGGGGGGGGAGGGGGTATAATTTCACCTTATAATATTTTTTTGTGTTAAAGTTTAAATTTATGCAAGTGTGTTATACTGATTGAATTTGTATTTTTTGTGTGTGTGTGTATGCAGGAATGAAAGAGGTCCAAGACTTCATTTCTACGCACAACATTAGCTTCACCTGTGAGTCCGTGAAGAACAAGGTCATGAATGAAAGGGTCAAATGGCACAGAGAAATGAAGAAACGAGCCGACAGATTCACTGACATGAAGGAATGAAGTAGGGAGGTCGTTCTACATTGACCGACAAAAGTGAATGGACTTATTTTTAAGTGATAGTTCCTGAGCGGAACTTGATTGCAATTAGACGACCAAAAAGTTAAATCAATATGCAATCTTTGGCAGCAAACCAATTTGCAATCTATTAAGATTTAGTGAATTTGTGTGGCTTTCAACACATATACATTCAAATTCAAAAATCGCAAGATCGCAAAATATTAGACATATTTATCTGTCTTTAAAAGATGAATTTACAAAGTAAGATTACAATTTGACAACTTTGATTATGTTGTCCGGACCATTGTGTAAGTTTTGCTGCAGTTTTGGAATCACCAATTGATTTTTTTAATGAATTTTCAAAATGTGGTGTAGTTCAATTAGGAGTTTTGTAGCTCGATCCTACATGACCCTTCTCATACATTTGTATATGTGTAAAACCGTTTATATTCGTGATTTGACACCAAATTTTGTCAAGAAATGCAGGGATAAATGCTTAATCGAACTACTAAAATGAATAAACAATACCTTGTAATTTAACTTGGGGCCAACCGTTTACAACTGGAATAATTTAAACAATGGCAATGCTAAAAGCATGTCGGTTTTTTTGTTGTTTTTTGGACTCTTTGTGAATGTCTGACACTGTACCATTTTATGTTCTAAGTTTCTTTTTCGAACATTAGTAATGACAACAAGCATGGGGAATTAAACTAACATTTTGATTTTTGCCAGTCTCCTTTCCACTGAGGTGTTACACGCGATTGCGTTTTTGACCATAAGCGCCACTTCACAGTAAAAAAATGAAGGGTAGAATGACGTCACATTTTGTGCTTGTGGCGCAACGTCCGCCAAAATTCCGTCAGAAATAAGTGGTGCCGATGGTCATTCAAAAATAGGCGTCTTACAAAACAAAGCACGTTCACACAAAACAAAATAATCATTTCAAACCTTTGCCGTTTCTTAAAGGGACTCTACAGAGGGTCAGAGGCAGGTCTCCATAAGTAATTTTCATCAATTGCAACAACATTCTTATCCTTTAATCCCCCCTATACGGTGGTTTCAATACAAGAAATCATACGTTTTTCCACTTGCAACGCAAAACGTGTCAAGCTCAGCCTCGGAAGTTCCTATCCTACTTTCATTTCATGTATGCGCGCGCACGTTCAGTCTGCTCACCCGCAGGATTGACAGGTATGCTATCCAGTCAAAACGCGAGGCGGCAAAGTAGAAGGCGTTTCTTTTCTGTCTCGACGCTGCGAGCAGCGCTATTTTTAAATTTGTGCTGTGTGTTTGCAGCAGCGAACCTCCCCGTTTGCAGTGCAAATAGTAAGCGGCTGTCATGCGATTAAAGACTGTACAGTGCCTTTAAAGGCCCTATCCGGTGGGTATAATCACAACACTCACACTACATGGCTTTTAGTGTTAGTTATGCATTTTGAATGCTCGATATGTAACCTCATGCAGTCTAAATGGCTGTTTATTGATGCTGGACATGCTAGCGGTGGCTAAATTACCTTCAGGGGCTTGTTTTTGAAACCGAAAGTTTTAATACATGCGTTTGTTGACTTGAGTACAGCACTTCTATTTCTGAATAGCCTCTCGAGCTTTCCTTATTAGTTCAGTGTGTAGCAGAACTGATTGGCTGTAATATGCAATATTAATGACTGATTGCTGTGGATGTTGAAGTCTGTTAGATTGTGTCCCCTCCTGTGCGGCATCCAGACGTCAGATGCAAGCAATGTCTTTAGTTATGTAATGTATTGTAGTATGTATTGTAATGTAGTACTTGTAAATACTTGTATTTTAAGAAATCGTTTCTGTCGGTATTGTTTTGGTAAGAGTTCGCCCTGAGCAGTCCGTTTCGCTTGAAACAATACAATATGTTATACATGTAGTAGTAGTAGTGATGGTGGTAGTTGTTGTAGGAGTAGTAAAAGTAGGAGTAAGTGTAGCAGCAGCAGTAGTAGTAGTAGTAGTAGCAATAGGATTAGCAGTAGGAGGAGCAATAGTAGCGGCAGTGGTTGTTGTTGTTGTAGTAGTTGTTGTTGATTTAATATTGCTGCGGCAGAGGAATTCATTTAATGTTGTAGCTTGTCATTTGTAAAAACGATTTCTGACATTATTTTGTTGGCTTTCATATTTGTGAATTTGCGTTTGCTATTAAATTAATTTTTTTTAAAACACCTTTGTGTGTGTGTGTCTCTCTCTCTCTGCTTAAGCCTGTGTCTGTCTGTCTTTCTCTTTTTTTATGTATCTCTGTCTGTCTGCCAGTCTGTCTGTTTGTCTATCTGTCGTTTCTCCTTGCTCTTTCTCCTTGCTCTTTCTCTCTCGTTCAAGCCTCTCTCTCTTTGTCGTTTCTGTTTGTCTATCTGTCGTTTCTCCTTGCTCTGTCTCTCTCGTTCAAGCCCCTCTCTCTCTATCTCTCTTTGTCGTTTCTGTCTGTCTCTGTCTGTCTGTCTGCCTCTTTCTTTGTCTCGGCTTCTCTTCTTTTTCTCTCGTTTCTGCAACTCTATCTCGAAGGACTTGGGGTAGATTCTCCGAATTGACCGAATGTTTTCGGGAGTAGACCACGTCGCCCACTTGGTGGCCAAGGCCAAACATAAATTGCCATTGCTGAGGACCCTCGCGGTCCAGCCCTGGGTCCACGCTGGCCGCTCCCTCATCAGCGTCGCGCTTGCTTTAGAGAGAGAGAGAGTGTGTGTGTGTGTGTGTGTATGTGAGTGTGTATGTGTGAATGCTTGCATACGTGTGTGTGTATTCTAGATCAACTTATGGCATCAGTTAGCTTGAACAATGTCTTTGGCAATTGTACACTTGACCTTTGGGAGACATCTGTCTCCAAAGACATCTGTCTCTGCAATGCTGGCCAAATTGGAAATGCGGAAAGTGTATATTATATTATATAAAGGAAGCTAAAGACAATGAACAAACAGGGAGACAATTCATAAAACAACAAAAGCCATCATATTTCCCCTTTTTATAAATTTAAAGAATTCAACATAAAACGGTTTTGTGTTCCAATGAGTTACTATTAAAGGCCCTGTCCAGTGGGTAAAATCACAACACCCGCACTACATGGCTTTTGTGTTAGTTATGCACTTTGACTACTTGATATGTGACCTCAGGCAGTCAGGGGCTTGCTTTTGAAACCGAAAGTAGGCACTTCCGAGACTTCTCCACAGGAGTGTGACATGTTATTCAGTATAACTGTAGAACTAAGTGGTTACTGTCAATGAAATTTCAGTACAAGGGTGAATGAATGGCAAGGACGTTGTAGCAACATATGAAATTTACCAACGGAGATGTGCGTTTGACCCTCTGAATAATTTCTTTAAGCAAATAGGTTATTCGTTTAAAACCTGTGTTATGGAGTGAAATGTCTCCCAAAGATAGAGTTATGGTATCACTTAGCATTTATGAGATGTTCAGCAATTGGTGAATGCAGTAGACCTTTGGGAGACATCTGTCTCCTTAATGCTGGCCAAATTGGAAAAGTGGGAAATATATAGGGTATTAATAAAGCTAAACAAAAACAACATAAAGAAAGACAATTCTTGAAACAGCAAAACCCATCATACTTTTGTTTTTAAAATTTAAGGAATTAAAAGCAAAGACTTGTTTTATGTTGCAATTTGTTCATTATAATCATATATATTGATCTTAAACGGCCTGTGTTATGGAGACAACTGTCTCCCAAAGGTCTACAGTCGCCATGAGGCCTCTTTGCATAAAGTATATGACAAATGTTGTGTGTATGTGCGCGCATGTGTGTGTGTGTGTGTGTGTGTGCAAATTCTTTATCAAATTATTGCATCACTTAGCATAAACAAGGTTTTCGGTTCTTGGTGAATACAATAGACCTTTGGGAGACATATGTCTCCGTAATGCAGGCTAAATTGGAAATGCGGGAAATTTATATGATATGGTATAAAGGAAACTGTACACAAGGAAGAAAACGAGAGACAGTTCGCAAAACAGCAAAAAACATAATATTTCTGTTTTTGAAATTTAAAGAATCAACAACAAAACGTGTTTTATTTTCCAATTAGTTCATATTGAACATATATTTTATTCGTTTTTGGCCTGTGTTATGGAGACAAATATCTCTCAAAGGTCTACTGTCGCCTTGAGGCCTCTCTATCCGAAGTATATGATAAATTTGACATTAAAAAAATTATATGGGTATTTTTGCATCAGTTTACTATATGGTGTAGCCTGTGTATAAAGTTAATCAACAATTGACGGAAGAAAAGAACCGTTGAAATGGAAACGAGCAAAATTTGACTGTAAAATGACTGAGTTGCAAGAAACGTTTTTGTGACTTTAGGTTATTACCTTAATTTTTGTTCTACATTTTATGTTCACAAGGAATGTGTCTATCATGATGACAAGTTAGGCTTCAATATTTAATACATGTGTAGAAATAGATTTTTTTGGTCAATTATTGCTAATTTTCACAATTTGACCAAGTTTAACGGCTTTTAATGTGTGGACGGGGATATAGCTCAGTTGGTAGCGCGCTGGATTTGTATGTATTCAGTTGGCCGCTGTCAGCGCGAGTTCGATCCCAGGTTTGGCGGAAATTTATTTTCACAGAGTCAACTTTGTGTGCAGACTCTCTTCGGTGTCCGAACCAACCCCCGTGTATACTACATTGGGTGTGCACGTTAAAGATCCCACGATTGACAAAAGGGTCTTTCCTGGCAAAATTGCTTAGGCACAGGTAATAATTGTCTACCATACCCGTGTGACTTGGAATAAGGCCGTGAAAGGTAAATATGCGCCGACATGGCTGCAATCTACTAGCCGTATAAAATTTCATCTCACACGGCATCACTGCAGAGCGCCTAGAACTGTACCCACGGAATATGCGCGATATAAGCCTCATTGATTGATTGATTGATTGATTGGACGCTCACATCAATCAGGTGTTTTCAGTACTGTATCAAAGGGGAATATTTACCTTATCAAATTATATCAAAACAAATGTAACTTAATGACTGACACGTGCACAACAATTCAAATGAAATCACAGGTGGCCTGTATTCAAATGAAATCACAGGTTACGTATTATCCTGAAAGAACAGAGTTAAACCAAAGACTCCCTTCCTTCGGAAAGACCATGCACTCAGTTGGTAAAGTGAAGCCATTGGAAGGGGAAAGAGAGTGTGGCAAGCGCCGTATCAACTACTGACTGAATAATGTTTCACTGGCTTCAGTATTGCAAGTGGTATTTCATAGGAAGTGACTTGTCTTTCCGAAGGAAGAGTCTTTGGTTAAACTGAATGCCTATGAAAGTAAACAAATACCTTCATTTTATGCCACATAGTTATTGTCAACAGAACAAAGTAACTTTTGTGTATACCTGGATAGAGTTATGGCCGTTACTTACAATTTATGAGGTCTTCAGCAATTGGTGAATGCACTAGACCTTTGGGAGACATCTGTCTCCTTAATGCAGGCCAAATTGGAAAAGTGGGAAATATATAGGGTATTAATGAAGCTAAACAAAAGAAATAAAAACAGAAATGAAAAGAAAGATTATTGATGAAAGAACAAAAACCTGTGTACTTCTGGTTTTTTCCGCAATTATTTAATTAATTAACATTTAAATTATTCCTAAATGACCTGTTATGCAGACAAATGTCTCTAAAGATCTACTGTTCCCATAAAGACCGCTGGACCGAACCTTCGTGCTCTTTAACATTACGAGTTTGTCAATTAAACATGTGATTTAACGGACTTTAACTGCCACATATTTGTGAGTTTTTGTTCTTGAAACGTACGTACTGTAATTCAGTAAGTGACAACGGATCTATCCACATACTTTCAAAAGTTAGGTGAAAGTAATTGGGTTTAACGGTAATTAACCGTAAAAAAATGTGCTTTTCTTCTTGGAAAGTGTTCAGTGGAACCCAGTTTGGGACAACGAACCTACCTACAAAATTTGGGAAAAGATTGGTGAAGAAATGGAAATTAACGGATTTTAACAGCCAATAAGTTGGTTTTCTTAATAAAAAGTACATGGTGATATTCTGTAAGGGAAAAACGGACCAACACACAACATTTCATAAAGACCGGTGAAGAAATGGAAATTAACCGGTTTTAACCGCCATTAATTCGATTTTCTTAATAAAAAGTACATGGTGATATTCAGTAAGGGAAAACGAACCTACCCACAAAATTTCATAAAGATCTGTGAAGAAATGGAAATTAACGGTTTTTAACCGCCATTGATTCGATTTAAAAAAAAAAAAATTGGTTAAAAATTACGAGTTAACGACTTTTTAACCACCAAAAATTTGGGTTTTTTCTTGTGAAATATGAATTTCAGTTAAGTAGGGGAAATGTATAACATTGCCAAATTTGGTGATGATTCGACAATTAGGTGCCAAGAAATGTCTCGGCAAAGAGTTTTTGGCGGTTAAACTGCCATTTTACCGGTTTATTTTAACTCCATTGTATCTGAAAATTTAACACAATCAATCGGACCTGACTTCTGGCTACTGTGCAAAATTACATGAAAATCCTTCCAGTAGTTCCCGAGATATAAACCATTAAGTCGGGACATACACACAGACAGACACACACACACACACACACACACACACCACACACCACACACACACAGATAAAGTCGGAAGAAACTCCCTGTTATTCGAACACGAAGCGAATAAATCCTTTCTGTGTAGGAAACACCTGTGTGTGTGTGAGTGTATGATCACCACATTGCCTGTCAAAAATAGCATTGGAGGATTGTCACCAGATCTCTGGATGTACCATGTTTAGAGGCCATACAATTTGGAGACCCTGTTGTTTGACCTCAACTTTTCGTGCTCATTGATTTTACATGCAAATTAACACAATGTAAATTCAAGTTGTAAATCGCCAATTCCATCTGATCTTTTACTTGATTACTGCGATAGTCTTGACAGTTAGCTAACGTAATCCGGGGAATAATTGTAGTCATATAATGTTTAAAAAAATTGTTTTCTTTCAGTTTGACCAATTTGCTTTTGGTTTTCAAATGTTTTCAGATATAAGGTAAAGGTATTTCCATGACAATTATGTAGTAGCGGAGCGATATATTAGAGATGTGCAATTTTCCAGGGTCAAGCATAACGTGGACAGTGCCCATCTCCTCTCCCTCGCTCCCTTTGCCTTATGTTTAACTTTAATATAGTTTGAATATACACTACATGCATATCAACCGCCTTCTGGAGACATATGCTATTAATGTGTATTATGGAGACGTGTCTCCAAAACCGACAAAAAAGGTAATTGTCCACCAGAGGTAGGAATTTGGAATGAACAAACGTACGGGAGACAAATTTGCGTGGACATTTTAGCTATATCTTAAGTGCATTTCTAAAAAACATGCTAACCTACATGTGAAAATGCGCAATATTATAGAAGGTGTTTATCAATAATTGTGTAAAAATTTTATTAGAAACTTTGGGAGCAAACAAACATATACTCTTTTGGTCCCCCTAAGGGGTCACCACAGCACCCGGTCTCCCAGACGTAGAATTTGTCATTATATATATATATATATATATATATATATATATATATATATATATATATATATATATATACCCCCCCCCCCCCCCCCCAGCCCCAGCCCCCTCCCACACACACGTACGCACGCACACAGACACTTTAACACACAAAATACACACACACAAAGACACGCACACACACACACAAACAGATCCACACTAACCCCACACTCTAACACGTACACACGAACGCATACACACACACACACACACACACACACACACACACACACACACGCGCGCGCATATCCACAGACACCCTCACCCCCCCCCCGCACCCCATCACACACGCACGCATACACGCATACACTTAAACACACAACACACACACACGCACACACAGAGAGATCCACAGACACACTAACCCCCCCCCCCCCAACACACACAGAAAACCACACACAAACACACACACACACACACGCATACACACACACACACCCACACCAGGGGCGGACGAGGGGGGGGGGGGGGGGGTTCTGGGGTTTCCGGAACCCCCCCCCCCTCCCCCAGCCAAAAAATAAAAATATTTGTGTGTGTTGTTTCGGGTTGTTGTTGTTGGGACACATGTGCAGCCCGATTCCGAACACGTATGACGCTCCTTCCACGCAGGATGCTTAGTGCTGACAGCAAAGACTATATGTTGAATGAGGTATGCATTTCTTTATTTTACAATGAGTTTCAATTTGTGGGGTATTAATCAGTGACAAAATCTGCTGCCTGAAAGTGGTAATGATCATCCTCAGAATGCACCATCCCAATAAACATGCCAGAACTGGGCCATTGCTGGCGTTTTGATGGCAATGCCAGTTGCCAGAACTACTGCCATCAAAGGCCCACTTATGGCCCAATGCTGGCATATTACCCGTATGCACATTGGCAAATTGATGGGCCATCACTGGCAAGCCAGCACTTTGCCAGCAAAAACCCATCATTTATTTGCTGGCTTTTTGATGGCTTGCCATCATTTTGCCAGCAATTTTCCAGCAAAAACCCATCATTTATTTGATGGCTTTTTGATGGCTTGCCAGAATGCAATTTGCCAGCAAAAACCCATCATTTATTTGATGGCTTATTGATGGCTTGCCATCAAAAACCCAGCATTTTGCCAGCATTTCGCCAGCATTTCGCCAGCATTTTGCAGGTTTTTAGTTCCATATAAAAAAAACTTTTTTCCATATATTTTCCGTTAATGGCCCTTTACCTGCTGAAATTACCGGGCCAGTTGTGGCCCGGCAAAATGCCATATTTCTGTCTTTACCATTGCCAGCAAAATGCCAATAAGTTGCAGGAAATATACCAATACCACTGATTCGGATAGAATGACGGCTCTATTCATGTACTCGATCTGCACAGTCTTGTTAGCCCATAGATGGTTGTTAGAAGTCTATAAATATGCTTTGTTTTGTCATTTTTTACTGTGAATGTAATAACAATAACAAAACACAGCACATCAATGGACTTTTCAACCCATGCTGGCGGCAAGACATGCGCAAATAAAGCAAAGGGCAATGCTGTCAAGCTGTACATTAGCAATATGCATATGCGTAATTATCAAATTCATCAGTAAAATGCAATTGAAATGCTAATCACATTTGTCGTGTAACTTATCTGGCAAGTAAAGGCAGTGGTTTTGACAGAATATCGTCATCAACGCAGTTATAGCGGGCACAACAACAATACAGTAATATATATTAAAAACAAAACAAATGTAAAGCTTCCAAACAGCAACGACTCATTACCGAAACATTACAGAAACGTACGCTTTGTTTTCAGTTGCTCACTGTTTTATTTTATTTGTACAGCGTTCTAAATTTCACACTCGAGACATGATGACCAAAGGCAGGAATGTTTCTTGTTCACTTCCCAGTAAACCTCCGTAGGATTGTCTTGATTCTGTCATTTCTCTGTTCGCATCCGCAACGTTGGGATAACGCTTCTTTTCTTTGTCCTGACGTCGTAGCCTACGGTAAGCCATTGAAACTCGCAAGTCCTCCCGCCGTTCACCTCTTGAAACATGAAAGCAAACGAGTTTTGTTGGTTTTAATTCATTATTCCATATCACA
The DNA here is from genome assembly GCF_037325665.1 of Littorina saxatilis. NCBI lineage: Eukaryota > Metazoa > Mollusca > Gastropoda > Littorinimorpha > Littorinidae > Littorina > Littorina saxatilis. The sequence continues at coordinate 17,624,699 of NC_090260.1, read as the reverse complement.
CACACACACACACACACACACACACACACACACACACAGACACAGACACAGACACACACACACACACACTCAAACACACACACACACACACACACACACAACCAAACAAACGCAAGCATACACGCAGGCATGCAAGCAAACAGCACACGCACGCACGCACGCGCGCGCGCTCACACACACACACGCGCACACACACACGCGCACACACACACACACACACACACACACACACACACACACACACACACACACACACACACACACACACACACACACAGAGGCATTCTCACAGAGAGGACGACTTCTTGTAATCTATCATATTTTCTGAACTGACTAAAATGCCAAGCAGAAGTAAGGGGTCAGCAGGAATATGTATTTTGATCTAACCTGCGAAGCTTACGTTGTCTCGGACAGCTCTCTTGCGTTTCTCTCAGGAACTGAGACCCAGGCGAGCTGCATCTTATCCAGTTGGGCAGTCAGACACTTGCACAAATCTTTGTCCTGGAGTGAATAGACACATGCTCAATGTCAACATTCACAAGATGCAATTTGTTTGGTTACAAGTAAGCTTATGGTAATGCCTATGGTGCTTTTCTTTTGACAGAGACAAAACAAACTCAATCACACAAAGAAAGGAAAAAGGCACACACACACACACACACACACACACACACACACACACACACACACACACACACACACACACACACACACAACCGCGCGCGCGGGCGCACACACACACAACCGCGCGCGCGGGCGCACACACACACACACACACACACACACAGACACACACACACACACACACGCGCGCGCGCGCGCGCAGATTCTTTCTTACAGAGAGGACGACTTCTTAAAGTCTATTATATTTTGCGAACTGACTCAAACGTCCAGCAGAAGAAAGTTGAAAAAAAGACCGACAACGGAGGAAAAGAACAAGAAGATACTCTATCTAACGCCGTTGCGACGACCTGCTCACACAACTGTTTGTGAAACTCACCACGCTTGCTTCTAGCCGGAGGAGATCGGACGCGTACTGAAATCGAAGAAGGTGCTTTGGAAATTCCTTGAAGTTGAATGCAAAACAAATAACCGGACATCTGCAGAACCACCGCGGGCCGGATTTAGTTGACAATGCGTCATCATCACGAGTGACGTCAAGATATTTCGACATTTGTTTGTACATTACGTCACTCCAAGAGAGAAAGTCATACCGCTGTGCTGTCGCAGATCTTCTTGCCAGCAATAATCCAGAATTGGCCCACTGCTGGCATGCCAGCAAAAACCCACCTATAATTGCCAGCAAATCGCCACCTATGGCCCAATGCTGGCAAACAAGCACTGGGCCATCAATGGCGTGCCAACAGTGGGCCAATTAAGGCATTTTACTGGCCGACAATATTACTGTAATGCCAGAGATGGGCCAGTGATGGCAAGCCATAACTGGGCCTTTGTTGGCAAACCATAATTGGCCCAGTGTTGGTTTTTTTATGGCCAGCTTTACCAAACTTGCCAGCAAAAAGCCAGCAATGGCCCAGTTCTGGCATGTTTATTGGGATTTTGCATCCTTTTTTTCAAAATTTTCCGGAGGGGCATGCCCCCGGACCCCTCTAGCAAGCAAGGCGCTTCGATCCGTCGGCTCGGCGCTTCGCGCCTTCACACCCATATCTTCACAATAAATATACTTTTGGACCCCCCCCCCTCCCATAAAATTAACTGATCCGCCCCTGCACACACACACACACACACCTCACACTTTGATCTTGAATTCTCGTTACCTTGCTGTCCAGAAGGTATCATGTGGGGTTCTTTGCATATTGGTTGAAGGGAAGCAACCCAGAAATTATGGCCCTTGAACACTTAATGTCGGAGTTGGCCTCTTTGTAAACACTTGCACAATCTCAGCCAAAGGTAAGTACCGTACACTACCTTGTATACGCCCACCCCCCTAAAGCACCAATGTCGATCGAAAGTAGGGGGTGGGCGTTTACTTGGTACTGTACCCTGTGCAGGATCAGTTCCTCGTAATAAATAGCGACATTTGAACACATGAAATAACAATGTTAAATAGGATAATTATGTTTCTGTGCAAAAATGGCTACCCTCTTTCTCTGTGACACGCGTGTTATCGTGATGCCAGTGTCAAATTGCCACACTATGGAACCTGGAAACTAACCACAAGAATCCCTTTTCGTGATGGTTTTTCAACAAATACACACATCTCGAATAAAAACTGAACATGATGACTCAAGATCTGCGTCGTTTTACCAGCATCAGCAGCGTGTGTCTAAACCGAAATCACAAAATGAAACATGATCTGCCTCGTTTAACCAGCATTAGCAGCGTGTGTCTAAACAGAAATCACAAAATGAAACACGATATCTGTAGTCAGTTTCTTTGCTCTGATCCAAGTATTGAAGGGGGAGTACGGTGTGTCAAACACAGCGCATTCAAACAACACTTTGTTCAC
>NC_090260.1:17567229-17617229 GCF_037325665.1 Littorina saxatilis | reverse complement strand
CTGAAACAGACATCGATACATAACTGTGAACACTGACTGAAACAGACATTGCTAGCTAACTGTGAACACTGACTGAAGCAGACATCGATACATAACTGTGAACACTGACTGAAGCAGACATTGCTAGATAACTGTGAACACTGACTAAAGCAGACATCGATACATAACTGTGAACACTGACTGAAGCAGACATCGATACATAACTGTGAACACTGACTGAAACAGACATTGCTAGCTAACTGTGAACACTGACTGAAGCAGACATCGCTAGATAACTGTGAACACTGACTGAAACAGACATCGATACATAACTGTGAACACTGACTAAAGCAGACATCGATACATAACTGTGAACACTGACTAAAGCAGACATCGATACATAACTGTGAACACTGACTTGAAACAGACATTGCTAGCTAACTGTGAACACTGACTGAAGCAGGCATCGCTAGATAACAGTGAACACTGACTGAAGTAGACATCGCTATATAACTCTGAACACTGACTGAGGCCAACACATTTCGAGGAAGGCATCACTCTCTGAGGATTGCTGTCTGTGAACACTGACTGAGGCCAACACATTTCGAGGAAGGCGTCATTCTCTGAGGATTGCTGTCTGTGAAGGTAATTAACATTGTGATCGTGGATTAACTGCGATATCTTGATTGTTAATTCTGTAATCAAACAGTGTCAGTTTGCAAAACTATACTCGTGTGATTGTATTCGTGATATTGTTTTGTGATGCTATTAAACGTGACCAGGCCTTTGCAGGGGCGGAGAAGTTAAGCCAGAGGGGGGAGGGGGGGGGTTACAAGTTGGGGTCCAGGGGTAGATCCCTTGTGGTGTACAGGGGCAAGGCCCCGTTGTGGGGTCTGGGGGGCGAAGCACCCCTGAAGCTGAAAAGTTTTAGCTATTTTATGAACAATTTATGGCTTATTCTTGATTTTAAACATGATCAACTGGTGTCAGCAGCCACTCATTATTTCTTTTAAAGATAGTATTAAATCTTTTTTTTTTGACAGCCGGGGGGGGGGGGGGGGGACCCCTGTAGCCACCCCCCTAATCCGCCCCTGCTTTGGTATGCTTATATTACCTAATCAATGCTTGTGATAATCACAGTACAAATAATTGAGCGACTGCGCTAGAAGCCTTGCGTGCCATCCGCTCATACAGTGAAGCTGTAGATTTCAAAGCTAGTTGATGCAAAGGTTGTAGATTTCAAAGCTGTAGATGTGAAAGTTGTAGATGTGAAAGTTGTAGATGTGAAAGCTGAAGATGCGAAAGTTGTAGATTTCAAAGCTGAAGATGTGAAAACTGTAGACGTGAAAGTTGTAGATGTGAAAGCTATAGATTACAAAGCTCGTAGATGTCAAAGCTATAGATTACAAAGCTAGTAGATGTGAAAGCTATAGATTACAAAGCTTGTAGATGTGAAAGCTGTAGATTATAAAGCTAGTAGATGTGAAAGCTATAGATTATAAAGCTAGTAGATGTGAAAGCTATAGATTATAAAGCTAGTAGATGTGAAAGCTATAGATTACAAAGCTCGTAGATGTAAAAGCTATAGATTACAAAGCTAGTAGATGTGAAAGCTGTGGATGTAAAAGATGTAGATGTGAAAGTTGTAGATGTGATAGCTGTAGATGTGAAAGCTATAGATTACAAAGCTAGTAGATGTGAAAGCTGTAGGGTATAAAGCTAGTAGATGTGAAAGCTATAGATTACAAAGCTAGTAGATGTGAAAGCTGTGGATTATAAAGCTAGTAGATGTGAAAGCTATAGATTACAAAGCTAGTAGATATGAAAGCTGTAGATTATAAAGCTCGTAGATGTAAAAGCTATAGATTACAAAGCTAGTAGATGTGAAAGCTATAGATTATAAAGCTAGTAGATATGAAAGCTATAGATTACAAAGCTAGTAGATATGAAAGCTGTAGATTATAAAGCTAATAGATGTGAAAGCTATAGATTATAAAGCTAGTAGATGTGAAAGCTATAGATTACAAAGCTAGTAGATGTTAAAGCTATAGATTACAAAGCTCGTAGATGTAAAAGCTATAGATTACAAAGCTAGTAGATGTGAAAGCTGTAGATATAAAAGATGTAGATGTGAAAACTGTAGATGTGAAAGCTATAGATTACAAAGCTAGTAGATGTGAAAGCTGTAGGGTATAAAGCTAGTAGATGTGAAAGCTATAGATTACAAAGCTAGTAGATGTGAAAGCTGTGGATTATAAAGCTAGTAGATGTGAAAGCTATAGATTACAAAGCTAGTAGATATGAAAGCTGTAGATTACAAAGCTCGTAGATGTCAAAGCTATAGATTACAAAGCTAGTAGATGTGAAAGCTGTAGATGTGAAAGCTGTAGATGTGAAAGCTGTAGATGTGAAAGCTATAGATTACAAAGCTTGTAGATGTGAAAGCTGTAGATGTAAAAGCTGTAGATGTGAAAGCTGTATATTTGAAAGCTGTAGATGTGAAAGCTGTAGATTATAAAGCTAGTAGACATGAAAGCTGTAGATTATAAAGCTAGTAGATGTGAAAGCTATAGATTACAAAGCTAGTAGATGTAAAAGCTGTAGATTATAAAGCTAGTAGATGTGAAAGCTATAGATTATAAAGCTAGTAGATGTGAAAGCTATAGATTACAAAGCTCGTAGATGTCAAAGCTATAGATTACAAAGCTAGTAGATGTGAAAGCTGTAGATGTGAAAGCTGTAGATGTGAAAGCTGTAGATGTGAAAGCTGTAGATGTGAAAGCTGTAGATGTGAAAGCTGTAGATTTGAAAGCTGTAGATGTGAAAGCTGTAGATGTGAAAGCTGTAGATGTGAAAGCTGTAGATTACAAAGCTTGTAGATGTGGAAGCTATATATTATAAAGCTAGTAGATGTGTAAGTTATAGATTACAAAGCTGTAGATGTGAAAGCTGTAGATGTGAAAGCGGTAGATGTGAAAGCTGTAGATTTGAAAGCTGTAGATGTGAAAGCTATAGATTATAAAGCTAGTAGATGTGGAAGCTATAGATTATAAAGCTAGTAGATGTGAAAGCTATAGATTATAAAGCTAGTAGAAGTGAAAGCTGTAGATGTAAAAGATGTAGATGTGAAAGCTGTAGATGTGAAAGCTATAGATTACAAAGCTTGTAGATGTGTAAGTTATAGATTTCAAAGCTAGTAGATGTGTAAGCTATAGATTTCAAAGCTAGAAGATGTGAAAGCTGTAGATTTCAAAGCTAGTAGATGTAAAAACTGTAGATTACAAAGCTAGTAGATGTGTAAGCTATAGATTTCAAAGGTAGAGGATGTGAAATCTGTAGATTAGGAAGCCGCACTAAATTGAGCGTTTTAAAGGGTGGACGGATTCCTCCCTATCAACGCTGCTTCTAGTTTCAGCCGGATTGCCATCTCGGTAGAAAAGACGTTAAAACAAAACCCGACAAAACAACTTAACCATCCAGCATGCCATGTGTAAGCTCTGACCGTCTCCGGGAAGTTATAGTGGTCCGTTCAAGGGACTGTTGACATTTAAAAGGAAGATCACAATATACACATGTATTTCTAACACTCACTGTACCAAGGATGCATTACTATATATTCATACAATGTCATATTCTCGTGTAAAGAACACTTCCTCACCCAGCCCGTCACCCCAAAACAAAGTCTCATTACATCAGACAGTCACGAACCTTGACGGTGTGTAGATGTCAGGCACACTCGCCACTTAATGGATTTACATATTCTTGTAAATCACCAGACAGTTATACAAACTATAACACTCAGACTGAAAGGCAAGATAACTATACTAGACAGCAAAAACATTAACACGCTCTACTGATTCTTCAGCGCAGTTTGAATGACACGCCCTTTAATCAAGTCACACAACGCCAAGTCCTGTGTGCTGCAATACATTCTGATGTAAAATGGCAGCCTCACTTCCGCCGTGTTATTACAACCTTGAAAAATTACATTTCTTCGTTCCAAGTTTAACATTACTAAATGTTGGCCACGGTTGTAATACTGTCCATCTAAAACAGGTAACGATATCGCAATCTCTTTAGCAAAACCTGGCTTGCCGGATTTTCACATCTCAACCCGTGAAAACTTCATCACTCTTACTTTCAACAAGAGTACGTCTGTAACTTCCTTTTTCATTCAACGTAATTCGCCCAGACTACACCAACTGTCAAATACATCGTCCCACACAATCATCAGGTGGTTCAACTGTGTGTTTGTGCACAGTATGTTGGCATGTTATCAAGCATCACACTGTGTCTTTGTGCACAGTATGTTAACATGTTATTAAGCATCACACTGTGTCTTTGTGCACAGTATGTTGGCATGTTATCAAGCATCACACTGTGTGTTTGTGCACAGTATGTTGGCATGTTATCAAGCATCACACTGTGTGTTTGTGCACAGTATGTTGGCATGTTATCAAGCATCACACTGTGTTTTTGTGCACAGTATGTTGGCATGTTATCAAGCATCACACTGTGTTTTTGTGCACAGTATGTTGGCATGTTATCAAGCATCACACTGTGTTGTTGTGCACAGTATGTTGGCATGTTATCAAGCATCACACTGTGTTTTTGTGCACAGTATGTTGGCATGTTATCAAGCATCACACTGTGTCTTTGTGCACAGTATGTTGGCATGTTATCAAGCATCACACTGTGTTTTTGTGCACAGTATGTTGGCATGTTATCAAGCATCACACTGTGTGTTTGTGCACAGTATGTTGGCATGTTATCAAGCATCACACTGTGTTTTTGTGCACAGTATGTTGGCATGTTATCAAGCATCACACTGTGTTTTTGTGCACAGTATGTTGGCATGTTATCAAGCATCACACTGTGTTTGTGCACAGTATGTTGGCATGTTATCAAGCATCACACTGTGTTTGTGTGCACAGTATGTTGGCATGTTATCAAGCATCACACTGTGTTTGTGCACAGTATGTTGGCATGTTATCAAGCATCACACTGTGTGTTTGTGCACAGTATGTTGGCATGTTATCAAGCATCACACTGTGTTGTTGTGCACAGTATGTTAACATGTTATCAAGCATCACACTGTGTTGTTGTGCACAGTATGTTGGCATGTTATCAAGCATCACACTGTGTGTGGAAGTATGGAGAGCTAAACCACAGCTTTACATTCCCAACCTGTATACCTCCTTCAAAGAGACATCTCAGACGACAGAGTCATGTGTTCATACAGTTTGTGTTCGTAAACTTGCAATATTATTAGCTATACCTATAGTTCATGAGACACAGACTGAAAGTGACATTATTGATCCACCTGTTTGGAGGAGTTCCTGGCAACTTGACTGATCTGACCGTTCTTGGGAATTCACTGTACCTTAACCTAAAGCCACACGGCACGATTTGCACAAACACGCGCCACATGTGTGGTAATCAATGAAATCAAGGGAGTGAAGGCGCTAGAGGGCGCTGCGTCTCTCGGGTGTTAACAACAAAACGTAGTCTAGAAAGCGCCGCCTGGCGTCAAGACGACTAACGCCCTCTATGACGCGGCCACCTAGTAACGAACATGACGTACACAAACAAGAGAAGTAACTCAGTGGAACGAACATGACGTACACAAACAAGGGAAGTAACTCAGTGGAACGAACATGACGTACACAAACAAGGGAAGTAACTCAGTGGAACGAACATGACGTACACAAACAAGAGAAGTAACTCAGTGGAACGAACATGACGTACACAAACAAGGGAAGTAACTCAGTGGAACGAACATGACGTACACAAACAAGAGAAGTAACTCAGTGGAACGAACATGACGTACACAAACAAGAGAAGTAACTCAGTGGAACGAACATGACGTACACAAACAAGGGAAGTAACTCAGTGGAACGAACCCAAGAGTGCTCTTTATGGGCCTAGTCCACGACATGGTATTCAGCTTTCAACACAATTAGTTTTGCAAACTGAAGGCGCGGTAGCATTATTTGTAACGCAGAATCTTATGGTACAACTTTGGAAGCGACCCGAGTGCTTTTTTGCTTAGATAATATATTGTATCTTGTTAAGGTCACACAGAGAGCATTAAATGGACTGCGGAGAAATGCGAACCGTGTCCTGCTATACAGTCAGGGGAACGCACTGGGCACTATTTCACAGTGAAATGAAACGTCGTAACGTTCAACACCAACATTTGAAGGCAGATAGCGTAACTGTGTTTTGTAATCAATAGTATATGTATTCGCTTTAAAAAAAAAAAAAAGGTATTCCTTATTGAATCACATACCAGCGAGTCTGCCTGTTTGGGGTTAATGTCCTTGATATACAAGTCTAAACTATGTTCTCGCCTGCATGCAATTAAGCAAAAGTTATGCGTATTTGTATTTTTCACAAAAAGGGGACATTGGACACAGACAGGGACACCCGAAATGAGATCTGTGTCAGATATCAAATTTTGGTCACACATGCAAATACAATATCATTATGTTCGATCCAGTTTAGCTAGAATTCCTGTTATTGTTACTGTTCAACTGACACAAACCTGAACTCTTGTAGTCCAGGACAGCAACCTGAACTCCTGTAGTCTAGGACAGCAACCTGAAGTCTTGTAGTCTAGGACAGCAACCTGAACTCATGTAGTCTAGGACAGCAACCTGAAGTCTTGTAGTCTAGGACAGCAACCTGAACTCCTGTAGTCTAGGACAGCAACCTGAAGTCTTGTAGTCTAGGACAGCAACCTGAACTCCTGTAGTCTAGGACAGCAACCTGAACTCCTGTAGTCTAGGACAGCAACCTGAACTCCTGTAGTCTAGGACAGCAACCTGAACTCTTGTAGTCAAGGACAGCAACCTGAACTCCTGTAGTCTAGGACAGCAACCTGAACTCTTGTAGTCTAGGACAGCAACCTGAACTCCTGTAGTCTAGGACAGCAACCTGAAGTCTTGTAGTCTAGGACAGCAACCTGAACTCCTGTAGTCTAGGACAGCAACCTGAAGTCTTGTAGTCTAGGACAGCAACCTGAAGTCTTGTAGTCTAGGACAGCAACTTGAACTCCTGTAGTCTAGGACAGCAACCTGAACTCTTGTAGTCTAGGACAGCAACCTGAACTCCTGTAGTCTAGGACAGCAACCTGAACTCCTGTAGTCTAGGACAGCAACCTGAACTCTTGTATTCTAGGACAGCAACCTGAACTCCTGTAGTCTAGGACAGCAACCTGAACTCCTGTAGTCTAGGACAGCAACCTGAAGTCTTGTAGTCTAGGACAGCAACCTGAACTCCTGTAGTCTAGGACAGCAACCTGAAGTCTTGTAGTCTAGGACAGCAACCTGAACTCCTGTAGTCTAGGACAGCAACCTGAACTCTTGTAGTCTAGGACAGCAACCTAAACTCCTGTAGTCTAGGACAGCAACCTAAACTCTTGTAGTCTAGGACAGCAACCTAAACTCCTGTAGTCTAGGACAGCAACCTAAACTCTTGTAGTCTAGGACAGCAACCTGAACTCCTGTAGTCTAGGACAGCAACCTGAACTCTTGTAGTCTAGGACAGCAACCTAAATATGAATCCAAAAACAGATAAACTGCCAACGTTCCATAATCCAGAATAAAAAAACCACAAGAATGTTAGGTAATTGGAACGTTTATTATTGACAAAACAAAACGCTTCAATAAGGCTAGGGGTGGTGGGGGGGGGGGTGTCAATCCACGATGGCGACCGACAAGTTTCAAATAAAAGCATATCCATGTTATTGTAATCCAGTCTGTCAACGGTCACTGTTGTGCTCATGCCCACAGTGTGTGAAGCTTGCTTCCAACGTCCTTCCTGGTCACTTTACCCACACTGATCAATTCGCCGACCACCGACCTTGTTCGATGGAAGTTCCATGAACATCTCTGATGAACAATTCTGAAGCGTTTTGTTTTGTCGATAATACACGTTCCAATTATCTACCATTCTTGTTTTGTTAACCTAAATATGAGTTATAACGGCCTCTGACGTCACATAGCTCAAGAAAAGTTCATGTCCCTTCAACTTGTCTGGCTGTTCAGGGCCGATACACTGTTGTTACCTTTCTAAGTTTACATGGTGTTCTCTATGTTTGAAACTAGAAGTTTACATGGTGTTCTCCGTGTTTGAAACTAGAAGTTTACATGGTGTTCTCCGTGTTTGAAACTAGAAGTTTACATGGTGTTCTCCATGTTTGAAACTAGAAGTTTACATGGTGTTCTCCATGTTTGAAACTAGAAGTTTACATGGTGTTCTCCATGTTTGAAACTAGAAGTTTACATGGTGTTCTCCATGTTTGAAACTAGAAATTTACATGGCGTTCTCCATGTTTAAAACTAGAAGTTTACATGGTGTTCTCCATGTTTGAAACTAGAAATTTACATGGCGTTCTCCATGTTTAAAACTAGAAGTTTACATGGTGTTCTCCATGTTTGAAACTAGAAGTTTACATGGTGTTCTCCTAATGTTTGAAACTAGAAGTTTACATGGTGTTCTCCGTGTTTGAAACTAGAAGTTTACATGGTGTTCTCCATGTCTGACACTAGAAGTTTACATGGTGTTCTCCATGTCTGAAACTAGAAGTTTACATGGTGTTCTCCTAATGTTTGAAACTAGAAGTTTACATGGTGTTCTCCATGTTTGAAACTAGAAGTTTACATGGTGTTCTCCATGTTTGAAACTAGAAGTTTACATGGTGTTCTCCATGTTTGAAACTAGAAGTTTACATGGTGTTCTCCATGTTTGAAACTAGAAGTTTACATGGTGTTCTCCATGTTTGAAACTAGAAGTTTACATGGTGTTCTCCGTGTCTGAAACTAGAAGTTTACATGGCGTTCTCCATGTTTGAAACTAGAAGTTTACATGGTGTTCTCCCCGTTTGAAACTCTGATTCCAAAAACATATAAATATGTTATATTCGGATTAAAAACAAGCTCTTAAATTTAAAAATATAAAAATCATGATTAAATTTGTTTTTTTGGAGATCGATTTAAAAACAATTTCATTTTATTTCTTGTCGGTTCCTGATTCCAAAAACATATAGATATGATATAATTGGATTAAAAACACGCTCAGAAGCTAAAACGAAGAGAGGTACAGAAAAGCGTGCTATGCAGCACAGCGCGACCATTACCGCACTATTCTGGCTTGTCGATTTAACTGCCTTCGCCACGAGTGGTGGACTGACGAAACTACGAGTATGCGGTCTTGGTGAAAAAATGCAGAGCGTTCAGTTTCATTCTGTGAATTCCACAGCTTGACTAAATGTAGTAATTTCGCCTTACGCGACTTGTTAGTGCATAACCTTGCCGAGCAGAGCTCCTTTTGTAACGCTTTTAACATCCTTTCCTTCGCGCGTGAAATTGACATTGGTGCTTGCACGAGACGTATGCAGTATGAAACCCGTTACGTCACTCAGGTACGCAATAGCGGACGATTACAGTCTCAAAATGGTATTTACGGTACGCACGATTAAAGGAAAAGTCCAAGGTTTTTAAATATGCCCAAAAACTTGAAAATCGAATGCCAAATGTTACAAACATCTCTGGAAAAATATTTTAAAAATTGAAAAAAAATTGTTGTTGTTGTAGTTGAAGATTTAGTGTTGCGGGGCTAACCAAGACAAGTCGCCTGGGGTCAAGTAGTGGTCACGTGGTTTTCGGTGCACTGTGACGTCGGTGCACTGTGACGTCACAAGTTATTGTGTTGATTCTACCACTAGTACCAGCTTGATTTTCACACAGAAGTCTATGCCCGAAAAGAATGCCTCGGTGGAGAGCAGCCGCAAACTGCAACAACTCGTCAATGTCCCCAGGCATTTCATAGCACACTTTCCCTCATAAAACTCTGAGTCTCTTGTGGAAATGGAAGAGATGTGTGCAGCACAAGCGTGCAGATTTCAAAGTGTCGGGCACTTTCTGGACACAGATTTCGCCATTTTTCTGCAGCACAAAAGTTGGCGTTTCATCCCTGAAACAAATGTTTTGACCACTGGCAGTGTCTTCCCTTCATAAAAGTCCGGAGAGGGCAGTATTACGACGAGCCATCGAAACTCCGAGGCGACATACGAACAGCGGATTATCTCACAAGAAGGAAGGCGTTGAAGGTCAGAGTACATGCTTTTATTTTCATGCATACGTAAACATTGTTTTGCTGCGCAGCGAATACGAATTGGTGCAGAACAGTGTGTCTGGGTCCAGCTGATATTCGCTGGAGTACAGATGCGCCACAGGCTAGATCTACAGAGTTACAGAACGGTCTGAGCTGAGCTAAGAGTAAGAGTAAAAAGTAGTCAGGGTTGTGGACACGTAAGACAATGCGTGTGTCACGTTATCTATTCTATTCAGTCGCAAACTATCCCCTGATATCAATTCATGAAATTGGCAGCGTTTGCTGGAATCATGGTTTAATGCTATTTTTACCAGATCTAAATTGTTGGTGGATGTGCAACCGGTAAGGTAAACAGACACCTGCATGCTAGAGACAAGAAGATTACGAATTGTGCAGGGAATAAATCTTTCTGCATTGACTGAGAGACGCAAAACCAGTCTAATTGCTACAACATGGATACACATCCAGACGACTTCCAGAGGGTGTCTAAATGTTCAGTGTACTGTATAGATCAGAAGCATACTTTCGAATTGATTTATACTCGCACTCATTTTCTCTCCTCTTTTACTTCCAGACCTTTCATCATCACTCACGGCCACTGGTCAGAACATGTCACTAGACACTGACACCGTGACCATTCCAGGTTTCCCGGTTCTCCGTGATCACAACGCAACTGTTGACCAGTCCTGTTCCTACCGTCCAGAATCACCACAGGAGAAAACCAACGTGCCATTCATCGTAAGATTTTTGCTTTTAAAATGTGTGCCTTATTCTAGCCTTGCAAAAAACGAGAAAGTGTCTTTGACAGATACCATCCAAATACATTAATACATTATGAAAACAAGTACAAGTTCATTTCTACTCATGTTAATCGTTTATGCTTTCTGTGCTGAGCGACATATGGATTGAATTTCTTTCTTAACTCACCTCCAGTCAACCTGCAAAACTATATCTGTCGAAGTAGTTTCAAATAAAGTTAGTATGCTTCCGAATAAAAAAATATAAAAGGATATTTTCTGAAATGTTTAATTATAGACCTAAACAAAACATTCACGAGTATGTTGTTGACCTGATGGTCTTTATGGTAGACAGCAAGAGTTGCATGAAAGAGCAAGGTAATTTAAGGTGGTATAATTTTAATGGTAGGTTCCACTGTAAGGCGACATGGAGGGTATCTTTGACGGACTCATTCAACATTCATACCCATGCACATCACCTCAAACACATAAGCTTTGTTCTTGAATCAAATTTATTGGCTTCATAAATATTGTGAATTTGTGTCCGTTTGCAGATTGGCTTATCTATGAATTTTTTCGAAAATATCTTGCGATCTACGTTCGCATAATGTAACACGTGAAGAAGAACATAAAAAGTTCGTCAAAAGGAATCTAATTTGCATTTCAACCCATGTTAACTTTTTCTTCATAAAGACTACTTGAAATAAACAAAATGTTTAACCATTTCAAGGCCTCTGAACACGTTTAAAAAAATGCAGGTCTTTGCTCACTATATCAGATCTGCCAAGGCTCAGTTTACACAGGAAAAATCATCTGTCGACTTGAACACATACCAATAATCAACAGCCTCACTGCTTCTTGGAGCTGGATTTTGTGTGTGGAATGAATTACACATGTGGCGTTTTAGAATATAATTCATAGAAGATGTACATTCGTGCAGAAAGGCTTTAATTTAATAATTAGGTCTTCGTGATGTTCTCTTAAAATAACTAACATGTGTTCCCTTTACCGGGCCTCTGAACCAGTTTTGTGAATATGCAGGTTAAACTCGTGCTTTTTCTGTGTTATCAGTGTATTTCTCATCCAGGCATGGATGCGTCCTCTTAAATGGACAGCCCTTCCCGTGTTAACGATTGGGTTCAAAATCTCAAATCTTTCCAGGCTTTTACATGGGATATGGCCATCATTCCGTTTTGAAAAATACCAGAACTGAACACTCTTTGCGAATGTAGAATCTTATGAATTAATTTCTTTAACGCCACACGTGTAAAACATTCCCTAAAAAAATCCAGCTCCAAAAACCAGTCAGGATGTTTATTCCTGGTATATGTTCAAGTCAAGAGATTTTTTTTTCTATGTAAAAGTCTTCGCAGATCTGTGTAGTGAGCAATCCTGTTTTGAAAAAGGACGTGCCTTTAAGCCTGTATAGACGGTTTGATTGTTGAAATACCTGGTGGCAATGACCGCACGGGTGGCAAGAGGTAGTAATGCACAGATGACAACAAACCGACCTGCATTTTAAAAAAAAGTTAGGAGGCCTTGATAGGGGGAAACATTTTGTTAATTTCCAGAATCTTTATGAAGAAATAATGAACGAGAAGAAAGTCTGGCCTTGAAGTAAATGCAAATTAAACTATGTATACTTTAGTTTTGACAAACTTTTTCTGTTCTTATTCACATGTTAAAATGTGTGCAGAGATCGTTAGTTACTTCCAAACGACCATGTTTCAGGCAACAGGCAAACGGACAATACTGGACACAGGCTATGCTGACCGGCTCATGGACTGACTACCTGATGCAGGAGTAGACCAACAGTGGAAAAAAATGTTGCAGAATGTGAACCATGTACCGGACCACGTGACAACCCAGTATCATCTTCAAACCATGCAGGAATCTGTTCAACACAGTCACACGATTTGTAAAAGTATATTTCAGCCTTCTGTAGCTCAGGGAGTTTGAACCCCACTCTTCATCCGTTTGGGAAAGTATTTCTGATTGTTTTGACTGCACAGGTTGGTAATGGTACTCTGATGCTTCTGCCGAGAAACCCCACTCGCTAGCGCACCAGCTGCCTGTTATGGGTAAGCGACGTGCCTGTATTTCCTGCAAAGCAAGACAGAATAAAACAGCAGCTTAGTTTGAGCTTTTAAGACATTCGTACCAGAGAAAACGTGTACGTGTTTGTTTGGAGAGGGTGGATAGAATCATAAGACACACTGTGTCTATGTGACGTAGAGCAGGTTTTCACATTCATGCTGAAGCACTGTGTGATCGCTATTTTTTTTGGCATATATCTTACCTTGATTTTAGATAGACTGGGAACCAAAATGAGGATGTATACATGAATAAACTATGCTGATATGTATGTGTTTAGAAATAAAGAATAGTTTTAATGATATATGATGTTTGTTTTTTTAACCCAATGTGATATTTTCGTATTTGAAAACAAATTGTACACTCTGTTGTCAATTTTACTTTCAGATAAATAAATCTATCATAATGGAAATCATCTGTTTGTGTTGTGTTACTTACCCATTTTGATCAATGTTGAGTCGTCCATATTCCTGTGTGTACGCATAGTATGCAGTTTGAAGGTAGTAGATGTCCGAGCAAGCATAGGAGGATGTGCTGTTAGGCTGTCTATCTCCTCATCCAGGTTTTCCAGATATTTGAATTTTGTTCCCTCTTGGAGTTTCTGCACTGACACCTGATAAGTAAAATACACGTATCACTCTGTGATCATGGCAACATGTATCATCTGTATGCCCCGTTCAAAAATTACCTTGAGATTCTAAGGTATACACAGAAATTGCACTGGATCACAAAAACAACACGAACAGTAATACATGTAATGTATATATTCAGTTTAAAAATTCATGTAATGAGAGTCAATAACCCGATTTAACCCCAGTTAGATTCAAGGTCCCACTGACTGAATCTCATATGGTTGCTTTTCGGCACACACCACACATTTTTAATGGGACTGTGAGGTTTTGTTACTACAGTAAAATAGTAGCAACGTACTGTCTGTTCGTGACGTTTGAGAATACCGATCTATGCACTAAGGCATTGTCTTTATGTAGTGTGACTGTCCGATATTGCGTACTCCTAAAAATCAATGATCAAAAAGTTTGAACTGCTGTAATCGTGTTTCAGCATTTGTCTGACAGTGCTTATTTGCGTCCAAAACGGCTTGCGATATCACTAGCCATCAGCGTTTCGCCACTGCTCAGAAAATCTTATGATTTCAGATCTAGTTTGAGATCGGAAATCACGTGTGCTCGTTTAAAAAACTAAATTCATTTATTACTTCCCTTTGACCGTTTCGCAAGAAAAATGTCAGGATCACTATTAGTATTAGCACATGAAAGCAGCCCACCGCCATTTCAAAAAAGTTTCACTGTTTAGTGGTGTCGATGTCATGTAGTGTCTTACTGTCGCAAATAAAAATACCAGGATAATTGCAGTTTTGTCCGCAAGAAACGGGCTTTGCGCAATGTTAACTTGCTGTCTACATGTTTCGTTGTGTGACTGAAGAATTACTCAGAATTCCAAGAGAAAATAAGGATAGTCGCGTGTGAACATCACTGTGGAAACATTTATTCTAAACTGGGCAGTTCAAGGACGAAATCCTTGATTAAAGATAGGAAAATAAACAACATCAGATGCCTGAAATAATAGCATGAATCAATAATCTTTACATGCTTACAGATCTGTGGAAGCACATCAACTGATCTGTGAAAAACACACCTGACTTCGATCTAGCATGCAAGAGGTACGGACTAGTAGTAGTAGTGTGTCAACATCACAACAAAGAGAATCACATACCATTTCGTATTGCTGCTTATGCTGGCTCTGTTTCAAGCAGTTTCTTGTGGCCTCACCAGCATTTTGACGACGGCTCAAACGGGCACGCTAAAACCTCAGGCTGGCTGAAAACCGGTCCGTATTCCACTTGTCTTCCTCGCTGCTTGAGCCGACCATGTTTGTTGTTCAAGGCTCCTGACGTAGCACACGTATGTGCACAAGGTCATGAGCCAAGACAGCGCGCGCGATGGAACGATTCAGAACAACCAAAAACGAGTCAAAGTATACTTTTTGGATTTCTGTGTTCATTTTTACACACGCATTTGAGGTTGATGAATTAAAAGGGTCAACATATCAAAAGTGACCCTAAACCTTGGACTTTTCCTTTAAGAAAATCTAGTGCGTCCCGGGACCCGCTCTTTTAAAGTTAAGTGCGTCCCGGGACCCCCTCGATACATTTCTAGTAAGTGTTTTCGGCTTCTAGTGCGTTTAGGACGCAGGGATGCGCTCTATGGGGAGCCGGCCCTGCACACACACACACACGCACACACGCACGCACGCACGCACGCACACACACACATACACACGCACGCACGCACGCACGCACACACACACACACACACACACACACACACACACAGAGATATATAGGTTACACTCTCTCTTGTTCTCTCTCTCTTTCTCTCTTTTACACGCATGCCCACATACACGCGTGCGCGCGCGTGCACACACACACACACACACACATACACACACACACACACACACACACACACACACACACACACACACACACACACACACACACACACACACTTAAACATTGGGACATACAAACAAAGTATTGTGACACTTTTTGTACTCCAACTAAAACATTTCTCCCCAGTGTGTTCCTTTCTCCGCCTCAATGTTCGTCGTCTTTAATTGGTGTTGTTGTTGTTTCTGACTGGCACCCAACGTTTGTCAGGTCGATTTTGGAGGTACCCCTATTTTAGCGGCGGTCACGTTTTCCTTGTGAAATAAAGTTTTGATCCGAAAAGTGCACTGGATAGCCAAGTGAAGGGATTTTAATGGCATCACATGTGTGAATGAAATGACACGGGTATGAATGTTTAAGTTGGGGTATATCATTTGTCGCAATATTTTGTTTTGCGAAAGTCACTATTCACACTAGTTTTTGTGTCATCATGATCCCCATCTTAAAAAAAGGGAAGGATCCAAAGAAGGCCACCAGCTATCGCCCAATCAGCCTCACCAGCTGTGTTGTGAAGACCCTGGAGAGAATTGTGAACGAGCGCCTCAGGTGGTACCTGGAATCCAGGAACCTCCTCGCCCCTGAACAAGCTGGATTCCGACAGTTCCGCAGCACTGAAGATCAGGTCACTTACCTGGCGCAAGAAGTTGAAGATGCCTTTCAGGAACAGAAGCTGGTCTTCGTCACCTGGATAGATCTTCAGAAGGCCTTTGATAAGGTCTGGAAAGATGGACTACTTGTAAAACTGCTGAGGAAAGGCGTGTCCAGCAACATGTACCAGTGGATTCGCTCTTACCTCTATAACCGCAGGGCAAGAGTTAACGTCGACCAGACCAAAAGCAAGAAGTTCCTCCTTCGTCATAGCGTCCCTCAGGGCGGAGTCCTCTCCCCCACACTCTTCCTTCTCTTCATCGACGATCTGGTGTCTGAGGTGCCCAAGGGGATCAAAGCTGCTCTCTACGCAGACGACCTTGTGATCTGGTGCAAGGAGCAGCACGCAAGTACTGCCACCTACAGAATGCAGCAAGCGGCAGATAGGCTGAACGCATGGGCAGAAGATTGGTGCGTCTCCATCAACAAGGAGAAATCCTCCACCACCCTATTCACACTGTCGCCAAAGCAGAAAGCCGGAACCATTAGGCTTGGTGGAACTCCTCTGAGAGAGGATGAAGAAGCAACGTACCTTGGTGTCACCTTTGATAGACGGCAGACCTGGAAACCACACATTGCACAGGCAGAGACGAAGGCCCGGCGCAAGCTAGCCATACTCAGGAAGCTGGCAGGTACCACCTGGGGAGCGAACGAGAAGATACTGAAGACAGTATACCAGGGAACAATCAGACCCCACCTCGAGTACGGCTCCACAGCGTGGTCAACCTCAGCCAAGACAAACCTGCAGACCCTTGACCGTGTGCAAAACCAGTCCATCCGACTCATCACTGGTGCAATGAAATCCACGCCCATCAAGGAAATGGAGAAGCTTACCACCATCCAACCCCTCTGTCAGAGAAGAGAAGCCAAGACTATGGTACAGGCCGAGAAGCTCAAGTGCCTACCCGACCACCCCATGAAGCACAGACTGAGCAACCTCACCAAGAACCGGCTCAAACGGAGCAGTTTTGTACACGAGAGCAAGAGACTTTCTCGACAGTACAGGGAAGTCCTCCCACAGAACACTCTACCTCTGACTCAAGAAGAAGAGGAAACCCCCAAGGCAACAGAGAAACCAGGCATCCAGATCTGCACCAGTGTTCCACATGTTACCTCAGGAGAAGATCAGAATGACACAGCTCGACAGGCACTCACCTTAGCCCTGATCGACGAACAGTACCCAAAAGAGGCGTGGATCCATGTATACACCGATGGATCAGCAACTAACGCCGTGCTCAATGGAGGTGCAGGCATTCTCATCCAGTTCCCTGGGGGACATACAGCTACATCCAGCGTTGCCACTGGCAAACACTGGACAAACTATAAAGCAGAAGCAGAAGCTCTCATGCAGGCCGCCTCCTTGGTTCAGGACTCCGCAGACCCTTGCTACCAAGTTGTCTTCCTCTCGGACGCCCTTTCAGTCCTTCAGGCCCTAGAGAACGACAAACTCCCACAGCTGGCCAAAGCATTACAGATGGTCAGACAAACCAGAAGAGTTGTCCTCCAGTGGATACCAGCACACTGTGGGATATCAGGAAATGAAAGGGCAGATGAGCTGGCGAAAGAAGGAGCCGTGGAAGACCAACCTGAAAACAGTGTCAGCTTTAGTGAGCAGAAGACAAGCATCAAGGCATTGATGAGGCCAAGGACAAACAGAGATGATTACCACACAATGTCCAGAGAGCAGCAAGTCAACCTCATCAGGCTGCGTACTGGCCACAACAGGCTCAATGCTCACATGAACCGAAAGTTCAAGCTGGCGCCATCACCAACCTGTGCCTGCGGTCAAGAAGACCAAACAGCGGAACACATCTTACAGCGATGTCCCTTACTAGATGAGGAACGAAAAGAAGTGTGGCCGTCACCAACTCCCTTGCAGACCAAACTATACGGCAGTCGACAGGAGTTGGAGAAAACGACAACATTTATCACCAGTGCTGGACTGATTGTGTAACCTCTGCGAACGCCAAGAAGAAGAAGAAGAAGACAATAGTTATTGAGTTATTAATTATCGTTCATGTAATTCATCGCAGGTGTATTCTCATTAGGGTGAAACGAAAGGGATTTATAAATATAGTACCGGCCCCTTTAAGATGAATAATTGCACGAACTGTTTCTTAATGGACGATACTGGCAGACATCGTCACTCATTACAACGTGGTGTTGATGTTTCAGGTGAGAGAGACAGTACAATGGGAAACTGGCTACAGCGTATCTTGCCCATTGTATGGACACCGTGTCAGGTAAGCGCCCGTCGCCGTCTTGTATTGTCTATAGTGCTGTCCAATGTTATGTTTTGTCAATCGTGATGTATTTTGCATTGTGAACTGGTGTGCATCGCATTGTATTCGTATTATCCATATTATTGTATTTTCCTGTTTTTGTACGAGGGGCACTCATTATGTTTTGCCGGACTGGGTGGCCGAGTGGTAACGCACTTGAGCTCGGAAGCGAGAGGTTGTTAGTTCGACCCTGGGTCAGGGCGTTAGCAATTTTCTCCCCCCTTTCCTAACCTTGGTGGTGGGTTCAAGTGCTAGTCTTTCGGATGAGACGAAAAGCCGAGGTCCCGTCGTGTGCACTACATTGAGGTGTGCACGTTAAAGATCCCACTATTGACAAAAGGGTCTTTCCTGGCAAAATTGTATAGGCATAGATAAAAAAAAAATGTCCACCAAAATACCCGTGTGACTTGGAATAATAGGCCGTGAAAAGTAGGATATGCGCCGAAATGGCTGCGATCTGCTGGTCGATGTGAATGCGTGATGTATTGTGTAAAAAATTCCATCTCACACGGCATAAATAGATCCCTGCGCCTTGAGTCCGAGTCTGGAGATACGCGCGCGATATAAGACTTCATATAATAATAATGATAATAGTATCCATAGCTAGCATTGTGTTATCCATATCATTTTTTGTCCATAGCATTGTATTGTTCATAGCATTGTGTTGTCCATGGCATTGTATTGTCCAAAGCATTGTGTTGTCGATTGTCATTGGTTGCTGTGGTGATTCCGCATGTGCGACATTTCCTAGCCTAACAGAGGCAAACACGTGAACATCAAACAGTACGTACACAAGCTGTCGTGACTGGGATACTGCATACGAGGGCCACTCATTATGTTTTGCAACCTGGGTTTTCTACAACACTTACAGCCAATCTGTCTACTCCAGTTTTTGGAAGAATCCCTCCTCAGCTTGTTCACATTGTACCATCCTCTTAAACCAGCTGTCCATGACACCCCAACACGTTAATTGGGGTATGTCAAAATTTACGCCCTCGGGAATGCTCGGGCATCTTCGGTGTTCTGTAACTGCTTTCCCTTCAACTGCCCCTTGACGGAAGGGAACAGAAACCAGTCATGGGGGTCTAAGGCATGTGAATATGGTTGGTAAGTGACAAGCTGAATATCATTGGCGGCTAGAAAGTCAAGAGTTATAGCTGATTGTGCGTGCTGGGATTTTCGTGATGGAGCACTAGACCACGGACACCCAGTCGGGGACGTCGTGTGCAACGTACCAGAAACAAATTAGGCAAGCAGTGGCTAACATACCAGTCAGCAGTTACCGGTTGTCTGTCCTCAAGTGATATGGTAACAACGTGGCCAGATGTTGCAAAGAAATACACTATCATTTGTTAGGAAGCTCTTCTGTTTGTTTTGAATTTTACAGGTGGGTTCTCACCTAGGGAGACCCACACCGCCAACTGGTGCTTCATCTTTGGGTCCTATAAGTTTTCCCATGTTTGGTCTTCTGTTCCGATGTCCCAAACGCGAGGAAACCTTCTTCCGTCAAATGTTAATAGCATATGGGTGCACCAGTCCACCCTACCCCGTTTTGCTCTTCACTAAGGTTATGGGGCACCCAACGGTTACAACGTTTCCTTGGGCCACAGCAGCTGTGAAAACTACGAGTGAGACTTCACAATTAAATCTTCATTCTGTCATGTATTTCAGCGTATATCTTTTTTGGGTTCATCTCAATCAGGGACTCTACCCTGGAGACGTTTTCTGGGGTAACGATTGTTGCCATTCGACCACAACGGTCAACGTTTTCTAACGTCCATGCGCCAGTATAGAACTGTCTGAACCACCTGAAAACAGTTGCTTCCGATGTAGATTAATTTCTAAAACAGTATTTTACATTTCAAAAGGACTCTTAAAAAGAGTTTCCATAGCTCGAAAATCTCTACGCGAAAAGTCAACACTGCTGTCAGGAGACCCATCACCCTTATTGGACATTTTATAGCATTGAACAAAGACAGTTGCACGGAATCAAGTAATTTGTGTTGACACAAGTCTTTCCAAAACTGGTCTTTGATGAAATGAAAAAAGCAAAGTAGTGACTTCATTACTTTGCCCAGGTTGCAAACTATAATGAGTCCCCCTCGTACTGATGCAATACAATGGGGGCTTAAGCTTCATTGGTTTACATGTCACCGGCTGTTCAGTTTATTCTTTAGGTTTCAGTGTCATTATTTCATCATTTCTTACCGCTCATTGTAAAAAGGCTCCAGTGTCTTACCGCAAATGGGCATTCGTTTCCTTCTGTCCCCTCTTTTAAGGTTTCTTGCAAAGCAGAAACTACATGGTGTTTGCATGTTATATTTTTTTGAAGACGTCTCTTCTCTCGTGGTCTGTGAAGTGTAGAAATGATGATGAGGCCTGTCAGTTTGCTGTCTGAGTGCTCTGAGCACTGTAGACATACAGCACGTACATTCTCACAACAACAGAGGGCACTTCGCAATGTACTTTCCAGGCGTGCTGCCGGTGCATCAGGCAAGGGGTGTGTGACTGCCGTGCGAACTGTAGCTGCTGTACCAACTGTGCTGCTCAGGGCTGTACGAATAGCGCCGTTGATCTGGTACGTCTTGGGTAGCGGTGTACTCTCTCTCTCTCTCTCTCTCTCTCTCTCTCTCTCTCTCTCTCTCTCTCTCTCTCTCTCTCTCTCTCTCTCTCTCTCTCTCTCTCTCTCTCTCTCTCTCTCTCTCTCTCTCTCTCTCTCTCTCTCCAATAGTTTAAAGGATATTAAGATTTTTAACAAGATTTGACGAAAGAAGCGTAACAGGACATGCGGTTTTTAGAACCGTCTACAATTTTATCGTGATTGCCACAGGTTGTGATTGCCACAGGTTGTAGAATGTCTTAGTGCGAATGGTGAATGTCAGTAGCAAGGTGATTGGCAGGCAGCAAGCAAGTGTGGAGTCCCTGCATGAAAAGCGTGTGGTGAGAAAGAGTAGGCGGATAGCTTCAGATAGGTCCCATGTCCTTGCCCACCTCTATGAACTCCTTCCCTCTGGCCGTAGACTTCGCACGCACAAAGCTACACTCAGGCTGCAAAACAGCTTCATCCCCAAATCCATCACCCTTGGCAACATGTAAACACATCCACATACCCGACTCAGCCCCTCTTCTGCCAGTGCAATCAGTAGTAATGTACATGTATGTAGCCTACATAATTGGTTTTATGTACGTCCGTATTTTTTCTGTGATATATTGTATGCTATGATTTTTTGCAATGATGTTTAGCCATAGTCCGTTATACGCGTAGGTGTGCGAGAATATGTAAGCGCAGTGCTTTAAAGATGTCCATGTGGGAATGTGTAAGTGGGCGTAGTCGAATGTCCATGTGGGAATGTGTAAGTGGAGCATATAAGAATGCCCATGTGTGAATGTGTAAGTGGAGCGTATAAGAATGTGTAAGTGGAGCGTGGTCGAATGTCCATGCGTGAATGGGTAAGTTGAGCGTATAAGAATGTCCATGTGTGCGATGTGTAAGTGAGACATGGATGTGTTCATGACTGAATGCGTAAGCACAATGCAAGGAATGGCCAGAGAGGTATGTGGGAGGTGTGTTTATAACCTGCCATGTTATATAGTGCTATATGTCTTACGTAAAAACAATGTCCTGATTGTATTATTGTTATGTACCACGCCTGAATTTCTCTATAAGATAATAAAGTATTCTTATTCTTACATTACAAAACAAACAATAACCAACCAACCAACCCATCTCTGTCTGTTTTTTTTTTTTTTTTTTTTTTTTTTCCCTTACACCTGTTCCTTGTCCCGGTGTGCTCTCACGCCGCCATCTCTGTCTGTTTATCTCTGTCTGTTTATCTCTGTCTGTTTATCTCTGTCTGTCTATCTCTGTCTGTTTATCTCTGTCTGTCTATCTCTGTCTGTCTATCATAGTCTCTGTCTCTCCTGCCCCCCCTCCCCCTCAGCTCCTACACGGCCGATCTAATCTGTCAATTTGTTGGGGGTCGTATACATGCATTGTCCGTGTCAGCGTCGATAAATGCAAATAGACTGAACATTCCTCATTGATGACGATCGCAACAGCCAACTTGATGGTTGAGTGTTTGGAACCCCGCCACCTGCTTGATAAAGAGAAAAGATGTTCCGATCTCCCGGGTCACTTTATTTGCATACCCCCTTGCCCCCCCCCCCCCCACTCCCCCCCCCCCATGTTGTGGCACAAAACCAAGTAAAAATGGTAAAGATTCTGAAATCCATGTCAGTGAATTATAGAAACATGAAAATACCAAGCATGCATCCCACGACACAGAGTAGAGTATAAGTATATGGCCGACGGAACATACGGCCAAGCACATACAATCCTCTTCGTGCAAAACCATGAGTGTACATGGGCGTTTTGGCCCACACACGCACAGGAAAATAAAATAATGTTTGAACATTTTTTCTGAGTACCATGTGAAAAAACACGTTCACATACAGTGCATGACAATAAGGTGAGTCACACTATCTAAAACAACGCTATGACAGAAGTGATGGTCATTTTATGCACACAACTCATAATTATGAACAGCGCTATGACAGAAGTGACGGTAATATAATGCAAACCACACATATTACCAGCCTTTGTGTTTTCAGCGTAGCAATAGGGCCCGATATTTAGACGAGACAAGTATAATGCCGACGAGTCGAAGACGAGTCGCATTATACTTGTTCGAGTCTAAATATCGGACCCTATTGCTACGATGAAAACACAATAGCGTTTACATAGCTATTCTGACATTAAATTCTGTGTTAAAATCATGTTTTTGTCAGCAACAAGTACCAGAATGGTCCATGTCGTTGATTGCAGACGACGGTTCCCTTTCCGCATAAAGCCACGGAAATAACCGAACATTGAAAAAACCACGGACATGTATTACGGAGAAAACTCGAGATAACCGGATGTTTAGCATTTCATATGACGTCATGACGTATCATGCTTGCCTACGTATATTGTATGTTCGAAAGTCTGACTTCTGTTGGGTGAAGACTGGGGTAAATCTGTAGATGATAAGAGAACAAGGATTGTCTCAGAAGAAACGACTAAATGTTTCAGACCGGTAACTTCATTTCAACATTGCACTATACAATGGACGTTCTATGTGACAGGAGAGTTTGCTGATTTTGTGTTAAACATTGGAGAGATCGTCTGCTAGAATCAGAAATAGGTCGCTTCAGATTGCAGCTTTTGGAAATTTGCAATGTTTGTTGCCTGTTAAAGAACTGGATTTTACACGTAATGTATGTCATGTCCAGTGAGCAACAACAAAAACACACACAAAGCAAATGGCATCGTCTGTCGACTAGTCACAGAAACAAACCTGGCGAGGTATGCGTGTACTTTATACACGTCGAATAAACCGGAACCATGCGTCTTTGTTATTGACAATATGCTTTTGGATATTGAGAAAAATGGCCGACTTCCGTAGCATTATGCTTTGATGATCGGAAAAGATCATCCAATCACAGCCCCCGAATTCCCCCACGTGTTCATCAGAATAGCTATATATATACACACGCTATGACATAAGTGACGGTCATATCATGCACACAACTCACAATTATGAACAGCGCTATGACAGAAGTGACGGTCATATCATGCAAACCACACATGTGAACATCGCTATGACAGAAGTGACGGTAATAGCATGCATCTATATATATAGATATACGACTTGTGTCTGTGTGTCTGTTCGCGATGCACGGCCAAAGTTCTCGGTCGATCTTTTTCAAATATGGAGACCGTATTCAGCCACACCCCGGACACAACCTCATTGATGAGATATTTCAACACGCGCTCTCAGCGCGCAGCGCTGAACCGATTTTTGTTTTTCTGTAGATCCACTATATCCATTCCCAGTAACTCTTCCTTATCTTCTCCAGTGTTTTGTATTGCGCGTTTATCTCCCTTCCTTCGTGTGGCGTCAATCCATATTCCCGTTACTACGTTACTATTTTTAGAAGGTCACTGCACGTTACTATTTTTAGTTCTCCCTTCCTTCGTGTGGCGTCAATCCATATTCCCGTTACTACGTTACTATTTTAAGAAGGTCACTGCACGTTACTATACTGTTCAAAAAAAGAAACGCATAGTTGCTACTTGCCAAATTTGTTTTATTTTTCGAAAAAATTAACAGAAAATCCAATATTTAGATTATTTGTTTGAAATTTGGTATGGACACAGTTGAATGCACACACAGTTCATTTGCATCTTCAAATCAATCAGTCAATCAATACGATTGGGTGCCGAGGCTGTCAAGTCAGTAGGGGGTGTGACTGCCTTGAGCAGCAACAACTGCCCGGCACCTTCTGGGCATGGACTGGATCAGATGCCGGATATCTTGCTGTGGGATGGTGTCCCACTCCTCCTGAAGTGCCTGCAATAGATCGCGGTGATTTGCCGGCGCTTCTTCTCGCCTGCGCACACGTCTGTCCAATTCATCCCAGAGGTGTTCTATCGGGTTCATGTCTGGCGACATGGATGGCCAGGGAAGCACCTGGACATGGTGGTCGGTGAGGAACTGGGTGGTGAGTCGTGCTGTGTGCGGGCGAGCGTTGTCCTGCTGGAATATGGCATCCTGGTCAGCCAGAAGAGGAAGGGCGTGTGGGCGCAGAATTTCCTCCACGTATCGCTGGGCAGTTATGCGCCCTTGGACGTGCACCAGGGTGCTCCTTCCAGCGGTATTGATCGCCCCCCACACCATGACGCCTCCACCACCATGAACGGGTGCCTCATCCACACAGTTGGGCGCGTAACGTTCGTTTACTCTCCGGTAGATCCTCCTCCGACCATCATGTCGCTGGAGCAGGAAGTAGGACTCGTCGCTGAACCACACGTGTCTCCAGTGATTCCGGACGGTCCAGCGAAGGTGCTGGTTGCCCCACTGCACTCGGTTCTGGTGATGGCGGCGGGTGAGGACAGCTCCTCTGTGAGGTCTGCGAGCTCTCAAACCAGCTTCATGCAGGCGGTTCCGCACGGTCTGGTCCGATAATCGGTGTGGCCCGGGGAGAGCCTGGACAGAAGATGAGGCCGACAGGAAACGATTCCGGAGGTGGCGGAGCCGTATGAAGCGGTCGTGAGCAGCAGTTGTCGCCCTTGGTCTTCCCGCTCGTGGCAAGTCAGCAACGGAGCCAGTGGCTTGAAACCTGACCCACAGTCTACTGATGGTGCTCTGGGACACGTGGAAGTGCCTGGCGATTGCACTTTGACTTTGGCCTGCTTGTAAACGACCCAATGCAATTTGGCGGTCTTCTCTGCTCAATCGGGCCATCTTTCGTCGCTGAATTGTCGTCTGATTTCTTTGTGGCGAACAATCCGCTTTTATGGGTTTTGGAAGACATGGTGAGAGCTCAATATTCCCCGAGTTTCACGAGATTACACTGAAGCATGACGAGTGGTCATGCCAAATGAGCAATTTTGACATTGTAGCCACTGATAACGCATGCGTCACGTGCAGAGCTCACTTGCGGCAATGGACGAAAGGTCGACGACCAGATAAACATTGTCTGCAGTTTGGTGGATATCCTTGTAGCCATATAAATAAATTAACCAAATATTACAAGCTATGCGTTTCTTTTTTTGAACAGTATATGTTTAGATCTCCC
Organism: Littorina saxatilis; assembly: GCF_037325665.1. Taxonomy (NCBI): domain Eukaryota; kingdom Metazoa; phylum Mollusca; class Gastropoda; order Littorinimorpha; family Littorinidae; genus Littorina; species Littorina saxatilis. Next base: position 17,591,280 of record NC_090260.1, on the reverse strand, counting down.
TTCCTTCGTGCGCCGGCGAAGCCGGCGTACAGGTCCCAGGCGCAGCCTGGTATTCGGCTCTACTTCTTCCCGGTGAAGCCGGGTAATCATCTAGTTGTACATATATGAACAGTGCTATGACAGAAATGACGGTAATATCCTGATCATTACATATATATGAACAGTGCTATGACAGAAGTGACGGTAATATCCTGATCATTACATATATGAACAGTGCTATGACAGAAATGACGGTAATATCATGATCATTACATATATGAACAGTGCTATGACAGAAGTGACGGTTATACCATGCACATCACACAGGGACCGGCTGTGGAATGTGCTCCGCCGTGCAGTACCTCTGGGTCACCGGGGAACCAGGCTGTCTCTCCTGCCCCGCCCTTGATGGCAAGATCACAGGAATCAGAGGACCAAGTGTTAAGGTTGTCAGACCATGAGGTAAATTCATCTCAGAAAAAAACCACCCACGGAAACCTCATATTTTAAGACTTGAAGTTATGTTTAAAATGAATGAGGTGCATTGTCATCATTTTCACGAGTTTTCATTCACAAGCACCTGGCAAATAAATATCATGTTCCCCGGGGAATAAATCCCCGGTTACCATAGTTGCAGGATGCAGGTTATATATGTTCTGCGCGAAGTTAGAATCCGGTTTCATTCTAGAATGGACCGGGTCCAGGTTGGAAATCTAACCCTGCGCAAGTACAGGGGTGCCATTCTAGAATGAAACCCTTGTTGCTGGTCCATTCTAGAATCGGCCGTGCGCAAGGTTGGAATTTGGGTCCAAGTTGGAATAGTCATTTCAGTTAGACTATCACACAGCCAAAGCCACACATGTGGATTTTCTTTTTGTTTTTGTTTTTTGTGTGTTTGGTTGGGGTTTTTTTTCTCGGGTTTTTTACACTTTACTCAAAGACATCGTGAATTGGGATTGAGATGTTCTGAAAGTGATTACGATTTTTAGAGACACTCAGCACTGATCGCTACGAACGGAAATTTCCGGACTGACAGTGTTTTGCCGATCTCGCTTGTAACTTTTAATCTTATTCATATACATGAAGTTGGTCTTCTGAATTGTGAAGATACAGTCTTTAGCTTTGTATCGATATATAATATGACTATATAGTTTGAGCGAGGGAAAGGCTTTTTTTTTTTTTATTTTTTTTTTTTTAACTAGCTTTGACGTTCTATCAGGCATGCGCCTCTTAAGAACGGTGCTGCTTTGACCACAAGACTCGCAGCCATAGCAAACCCCTCGTTATGAGCGCCGGCCACAACGAAAGCAATTGGCTGCGGTGGGCCCCACGAAAATCGGCAAAGGCGAGGCTAGTTTCTGTAGAAAATCGTCTCTGTTTTCTCCAAAATGACATATCATCCCATAACTGGCGTTTGTATTTCGACATAAGGTCTTGTGGCATCTAATCATCGATTTCATTCTTTCATTTGATTCATTTGTGAACGCTGAGCTTCGAGTATTTATGCTTTTCAGGGAAATTTTTTGAAAATTCTGACTTTCCACAGTTATTACGGAAAATCAAGCTTGTCAATCAAGATGCTGTGAATTGGAATGTCATTACTAATCATTAGTTGACCTCTGGCTCAAGTGGTGTCATCTTGCTACACGGTTGAATTGCAATTCGTCAATCTCTGCCGTCACTGGGCACTGAGAACGTCAGGAGCCTGTATTTTTTTCAAGGGCAATTAGAGGTTATTTGAAAGTATGACATGGTATAATGTTGTGATTTTGGAGAGAAAAATTAATTGACTGTCATTGCAATGAGGCTTGGTCAGAAATAAAGGGTATTCACTGATTTTAAGCTACAATTCAGTTGCTTGGAAATGACAGACCTCCAATCCATTTGTAAATCAAGTGAACTCTCTTGAATGATTGGTACTTCCTCTACAAATAAATGTGCACCAGGATATATTTCTTGGAATTTTGTTCTTTTGTGTAGTAGTAATGCAGGGTTGTAGGAGTTTGAAACGTGGGCATATCACAGTTTGGAAGGTAGGGATTCTGATAGATTAAATAAAAACTGTCAAACTTTTAGGCATGGAATTCCCCTTTGAGAGTATTTGTTGTGGTAGTACTACTACTATAAATTGCTTTCAATGTTTTCCCATAATATTATAAAACCAGACAAAAGTTGTTGTTGATTTCTGTTTTTGTTAATGTCAACTTTTTTTTAAACCTGTGACAACAGCTCTATAACTCACTCTGTCCTTCTGTTGGTCTGTCTGTCGGTTAGTCGGTCTGACCGTCTGTCTGTCTGTCTGTCAAAAAAATTGTCAAAAAATCGGACATTGCCGAGAGGAAGACAGCGCTGACATTGCAAGCGGCCGCAACCGGCTCTCATCACAAAAACAACTGCCCTGCAAACATTACCGCCCTGGTAGTCCCCCTTGCTATGGTCTGCCTTTGTTTATTGCGTACTCAGGAGTGTCAACTTTCTTGACATGACATGACATCGCAAGATCGCCAAAGGATTTTTTGCAGGGGTAGACAAATCAGCCCCATTTTATCAAAGGGAAGGTGCAGGTGGAGATAATTCAAGGGAAGACAACTCTGTCTTACCTACTAACATTACGGCCCCCTTTATTGACTCTCGCGATGCTTCACGCATGTCAACTTTCCTCACATGACGTGGTTTCATTCTAGAATGGCACCCCTGTACTTGCGCAGGGTTAGAATTCCAACCTGGACCCGGTCCATTCTAGAATGAAACCGGATTCTAACTTCGCGCAGAACATATTATACATGGATAATCAAAAGCAAACCCAATAGAAACGCTCGGGGATTCTTCGACTCTTTTCATTAGTGTTTCCCCAGACCTGAACAGACGACACGACACTGCTTTGCAAAGTTCCAAAAAACGAACTGGCAAACTGGCAAAAGTAAACAAAAAACAAAACTACTCCATGAAAGTTCATACATTCATCAAAAACGAATGAAACCTAGCGATATGTTTTGTCTTCTTACAAAGTCACGGAGTGCGTGTATCTGTGTTTCGATACACAGACGTTCGGAGAAACACGAAAGTCAAGTTCAAGTAAAACGACCCCTGACACACACATTTTGACCCGTGCACAAGACGTTGCATCGATAAACGAAGCACAAATAAGAAACAATAATAAAAGCAAAGAAAATAGCAACAAGATTATGCAAACATCTAACAAAGCCGAGCAAGCAGAATGACAGGTCTAATGAAAAACAATAAGGTACTGAGTCGGAAACAAGATCGCGATTCTTTCCTTCGATGCACGACGCAAATCTTCTGTGACCTTTGACCAAACGTAGCTTCCACATTCGATCAGACAGCTTAATATTTACAACAGAAAGCCGAGGGGTGGAGTACCGAGATGAACCTACAGAACTGTGCATCCTCAAACCTGACATATTCATCCCAACATTTTATGAACTCAAAAACACAGAAAGTTGCTTTCACACGCCAGCTTCGATTGCCAGTGGTTATCAAACCGGGACTCGTGTGGTTATCAGTACGGAACCCGTGTTTCAAAGCATGGCTCCCTGGGTTGGTTGTGCATTTATTTTCTCACAACCAAAATGATGACAAAAACGATGTTTGGTGGTTTGTTGACAGACCAGCTTTTTTGTCGGTCCTCGGGGGGCATATCGACTTTTGTTTCATATTTATTGACCGCGACCTTCGGCCTTGGTCAATACATATGAAATAAAAGACGATATGCTCCCCCTCGGACCGACAAAAAACCTGGTTATATTATCATTAGTTTTACTCTTTTTGTTGTTGTTGTTGTTGTTGTTGTTGTTGTTGTTGTTGTTGTTGTTGTTGTTGTTCATTTTGAATTTACACCATAGAACAACTGTTTTTAAACAATTATCTGCTGTGTTCTAGGCAAATATTGTGTGAACCACCAACGAGACATAAGTCCCTATTTGGTGTCTGTATTTTCACCGTCTTCATAGTTGACGTAGGTTGTGAATGGTACTAGAAGTGAGTAGACAGTACATCATCATGTCTTTGATTCCAGAGGGAGTTTCTCAACGCCTGGTTCCCTCACCTTGAGAGCGAATCATACATAATCCCCCCGGCTCACATTGACACTGTGCATGAGAGAATGGTATATATCGGAGAAGGTGAGCGAATCCAGGTACTGAAAACACAGCAACAAATAGACATAGATAAGAGTAGAGAGGTCAGGGACACTGTCCGCATAGACAGAGTGCTGAAAAATGTCCACCACTGCATGAATCAGATAAAGAACAAAGCCGCAAGGGAAAAAGAAATTATGGTAATTCTGACCCAAGCTAAATTTGGTGTATATGGTGCTGATACCCAAAGCATCTATACTGGTGCAGCCACCAGGAACACGAACAGCGTCAAAGCAGAGCCGTTGAACCTGAAGGAGGACTTTGTTGACCTGCTCGTCATACATCGCGAGCGTGGGATAATGATGGCGGCAATCATACCTCAGACAGAAGACGACCCCCTTGCAGTTCAAGAAGAACTAAAGAAGGCCGCTGCCTACCTGAAGCAAGCCAGAGATGTTATGAGGCGTTCTGTCCTTGGTGACCTGGTAACACAGCCAGCCCTCCACCAGGCCATTGTCCTGCCCGACACAACGAGACGCTGTCTAGAGGAGGTGCTGCTAAACATGAGCGATGTAAGTTAACTCTTGACCTACACTCGCTCACACACGCAAAAACAGACAAACGCAGGAGAGAAGAAGATAGAGAGAGAGAGAGAGAGAGAGAGAGAGAGAGAGAGAGATAGAGAGAGAGAGAGAGAGAGAGAGAGAGAGAGAGAGAGAGAGAGAGAGAGAGAGAGAGAGAGAGCTTTGTTCACCAACGTAAAGTAAGGGCCAGTTCATAGCGCTAGGCTTTTTGTCCACACACTGTATGCAGTGTCCGTCCGTATGTCCGAACAAAAAACTTACCGTTAAGATTATGTCGGATGATTTTGAAGCTCGACCTAAAAACATGTGCAGACTTCTGGTATTTGATAATCTTCCGATTTGACCCCGATTTGATTGACCTTCGTCAAATGTTGGGGTCACAGCGGGGTCATGCTCATCAACTTTTTAAGTTTAGTTTCTTTCAGATATTTGGGTAACAAATCCTCCATATTTCACACAATTGTAGGTGTTATTAATCAGCAGACATGACCAAAATGTAGCTTGTTTCGAAAATGTTCACAGTAATAGCATGGACATATAATTTGCTGGACAAGATGATCACCACTGAACATAATCTGGAATATTACAGGTCACACTTTTGATGAAGTTTTTTTCCGATTATTCTGATGCCAACGTTTTCTTGAACATATAATTTATGAAGATGAAAGAGGATTTTTTTAATTCTTTTTTTATTGGGGTTAAGTCTTAAATTTAAATGTGGGTTAACTTACAGACGCCATGAAAAAACAAAGGGTCTTATTGGGGGAGGTCAGGCATAAAAGGGGGTGGTTGTACAAGAAGGGAGGGACTCTTGTGGGAGTGGTGGTGGCGGAAGTCTTCCATGGGGGAGGGGGGGCTCCTAAAAGGGAGGGGGGTATATTGTTGTGGGACAAGACGAAGGCGAGTCGAATAAGCGATTTGCTTTTTATTTGTTTCCTGTCCAGCTCTAAGAACAGTGACCTTGAATAGTAGACGTCATTTTTTTTGTCGCGAAAACGACGTCACTTGTACTTTACGTAGCCTAATGCGCGTCACCACAAACGGGAAACTCTTTTCCGAAAAGATGGTTTGCTTTTGTCCAGAAAGTTGTCTTTTAGGCTGGTAAACACTAAAGCAGGAATGAAGAGATTTGCAACTCAGGTAGGCCTAATGTTACACTGTCTTTGTGTGCATCGTGTATTAAACCATCCCTTGTGCCATTTCCCGCATTCTTTACAGTCCGTGTGTGTTGACCTCAGTTACAGGAGTTGCAGGAAGGCCTCGGCGTCGAGCCAGGTCGGAATGTCAGCCAGGTGTGTCTATGCGAGGACGATATGGCTGACCAGACAAGGCTCGACGCGTGGTGGAGGGCAAGCTTGGAACGGAATGAGGGCGGGGACCATGCCATGGATACAGCTACCTACACACAGTTGGTTGCCAGGTACTGTTACATAGCTGTATAATATCGGTGAAGCGCACGCACGCACGTTTATTATTACTTGACCTGACGTGATCTATCTTTCTTTCTTTCTTTCTCCTGACTCCCCCCCCCCCCCCCCGACCCCCTCTCTCTCTCTCTCTGTCTGTCCGTCCCTCTCTCTCTCTCTCTCTTTCCCTCTCTCTCTCTCTTTCCCCCTCTCTCTTTCCCTCTCTCACTCTCTCTCTTTCCCCCTCTCACTCTCTCTCTTTCCCCCCCCCCCTCTCTCTCTCTCTCTCCCTCTCTCTCTCTCTCTCTTGTTTCTCGTTACGAATTCTCTGTTTTGATCTCTCCCTGTTTGTGTGGATGTTTTTTTGTTCGTGATCTTTGTGGTGATTGTTTGACTTGCTTTGATTTGTTTATTGCTTTGATTGATATGCATGCATATATACATGCATGCATGTGTGTGTGTGCGTGTGTGTGTGTGTGTGTGTGTGTGTGTGTGTGTGTTTAACGGTATGTGTGTTTGTGTATGTGTGCTTGTGTGTGTGTGTGTGTGTGTGTGTGTGTGTGTGTGTGTGTGTGTGTGTGTGTGTGTGTGTGTGTGTGTGTGATATACCTAATAATGTGTGAATGTGTATGATGACAGATTCTCCATACCACTGACAACGGTTGAGCTATTCCTCAGCAGAGAGCCTAGACTACAGCTGTGGACCCAGGGCCATCTTGTTCACGCTGTTGGAATGGAGCATGGTCGACCCATGTCTTGCATAGCTCTGTTCCCGCAGCAGTTTCAAGTCTTGGAGGAGACACCAGACGACGACGACGTCGACGTGAGGATCCTCTGGGGCCCGACGGGCACTTCAAAAAGCGTAGTCTTGATAATAAAAGGTTTTTTTTCTGCTGAGGAAGGGCTGCGGCACCGTCTTTGTTCTTCAGACGAGTAGAGATGGCGCTGCTGCTGCTTACCTTGTGGGTCATCAGGTGAGAGAGACTGCCGGACAGGGAACCGGAAGCGTGCAGCTCGTCAACATGGCGGGGGTAGGGGAGAGAGACTGGCGCGGACCGTATCAGTGGACAGAGGAAGGCAAGAAGAAAGTGCAGGCCTGGGTGGAGGAGCTGTGTCAACACGCACAGACACACGGACGCGTGCACATCCTGGCCGATGAGGCTGAGTGGTAAGAATGACGCTGTACACTGAATCTAACACTGCCTCCTGTCACTCTTGTGTTGGCCGGTGTGGTCGTGTTCGTTGGAAGGAAGTCTGATAATTCACAAATGTTATTATATTCACACCTTTTCTATAACGAGGTAATTCGTGTGCTTTTGGTCAAGAAATTCGGAAGATTTATGTATTATTTTCAAGTTTGAATAAATTACACTGGGGCATGTTTATTAGATGTAGAATGTGAATTCAGCAACTGTCACTGCGGTGTGTACTGATCAGTGATGTTATAAATCTGTCTGATCAGGCGCCACCCTTTCTTTGTCTGCCATTGGAAAAACTTGGTCAAGGTAACGAAGAGTGGAGCGAAATAACGTCATTCTGTTCACGTCATTATTAATCATTGCGTCATTTCATTTCAGGTTCACTGTGATTCTGATTCTCAATAGCAATCTTTGTGACTTACTTTTTTATTTTTTTAATCAGTTTCGTAATTCCAGGTGTAATCACCACTGACACACCTGTCCGTTCTGTTACTGTGACGTCATCACGAAAACAACCGAGTTTTGTGAGAACTATAACACACCTGTGTGTTCTGTTTCTACACACTGACGCACCTGTCTGTTCTGTTACAGTGACGTCATCGCAGAGATCTACCGGGCGTTAAAACAACGACACGTCCGGTTCACCTTGTGGGCAGCAGGTGTTAAGCTAGATGTACCTGTCGATATGGAGCGTTACGTCCGCAAACTGACACAGCCCCTGAGAAGTCCACCTGCTGTGGTGAGAGAGGTGGAGCAGGCTGACGATATGAAGGATGGAATGGTCCCGGCCTACACCAGGCCGCCAGTGTCTGCACCGTGCGACGGCCCACCTGTCCTGACGGTTGGTCATTATGGTGATAGGTACCGCGGTGACAGACAGGAACATGAGAGTAACAGGACATGGCACTGTGCACGGTGCGGGGAGCTGGTGGCAGACATGCTGCGAGATCTTCGTGTCGGTCAGTACTCCTCTGTATGTCTGTCTGTCTGTCTGTCTGTCTGTCTAAATCTGTCACCCTGTTTGTCTCTCTGCCTCTCTCTCTGTCTGTCTGTCTCTGTTTGTCTCTCTCTCTCTCTCTCTCTCTCTCTCTCTCTCTCTCTCTCTCTCTCTCTCTCTCTCTCTCTCTCTCTCGCAATGCAGTAAGTGTCAGTCAGGTTGTTTTACATTTCGATGGCGTCATTATACTTTGATATTTACGTCATTTACTGTGACGTCGTTACATAATATCGTCACAAGTCTGCCAAGGTGAGGTGTTGGACCCTTAATAATGTAACATTGTTTTTCCTATTTTCAGGTGGTTGTGGTGCTGCTGATGTAGTTGTAGTCTCTGTTCACGTGTTGCTGCAGCCGGTGTTGGTGCGGAAGTTAGACATGGGTCGTCGTTGTTGTTTGTGTCGTGGTTGTTGTTGCTGGTGATGGTGGTGTCGTCGTCGTCGTTGCTGTTGTTGGTGTTGGTGTTGTTGCAGTCGGTGTGGATGTATATTACACAACGACGATGTGATGTTGAAGGTGTGTGTGATGTTTCAGGTTGCCAAGACAACGCTCCCCATGGGCAGGGCGGCCTCACCTACAGCGACGTCTTTGTGCTGGGTTACATGGACTGTGACACAGACACACCGGATGATCACTTCATGTCACCAGCACCCTTCATCCGGGGCCTCGAGTCACGCGGCGTCCCCACCCGTAAGGTGGCTCATAACGACACAGCGGCCGTTAGACAACTGGCTGAAATGACATCGGGTCCCACACAGAGAGCGGCAGGTAGGGGTCGAGACGAGGCGGTGACGGTGGCCAATCAGAACACAGTATGGGGCTTGGAGAGACACGTCGTCGTCTACCTGGACAGTGTGTATAGTGATGGTAACCATACCGGCCGCCTGAGATCCATGTCGCGGTCCACGGCCCAGGTGATCTGGGTGAAGAAGGTTAGGTCATAGAGAGCGACAGCGACACTGAGCGACACCCACATCTCGTCACCGCCACCACCACCACCTGTCTCAACTACACATCCCGCAACGTCCAACGATGTCTAACAACAACAACAACAACAACCACAACAACAACAACCGTTGAACTGAAATTCAGCATTTTATTGACTTTATTTACTGAAACTCAGCAATACCTCTCCCTGCAACCTGCCGCTTTCTGACAACTACGACGACAACATCATCCTCTACCACGACATCCACCACCATCCGCCACCATCACCACCGACACCGACAACAACCCGAGTGACATATTTATCGTTTTAAAATACGGAAAGAAAATTCACTCAACACATCGCTTCTTGTTCACTGACAAGCGCATGATTTCATTTACACACAAGAGACATCCAGATTTGCCTTCGTCAAAAGTTCGCGAGTTCCAATCTTCGCGAGTTTGTTGAAGTGGTTGTCGTATCCATGACTTTGTACTAGATTAGTCTAATAAGACTAATTAGATGACGTCAGAGATTGATGTAGTGCGGCACGACGGCAGTAGCACGGAATAAACAGCAGACATGAAACTGAACGGTCTTGTCTTTGATATACGTATGTGAATCTGTGGACGACCAACAACACGTATATTACAATGGCGACGAGTGTAAATCATGGCGTACAGGCTCCAAATGCCTTTGAGGCGACAGGAGATGCTCAACAAGTGTCACTGAAATGGACCACGTGGATCGAAGAATTCGAAGCCTACGCCGACTCCATTGGACTGTTTGACATGCCAGAAGATTCCACAAAACAACAGCGCCGTGCATTACTACTATACACGGCAGGCAGGGAGGTAAGAACAATTTTCAAACAACTTCCCGAGGCCGGTACTGCTAAAGAGAACAAAAAAGCAGTTGATGCTGTCAACAAACACTTCAAAACGAAAACCAATCCGATCTTCCTACGTCACAAATTCCGGCAAATACACCAGGGAAAGGACGAGTCAATAAGCAAATACGTGATTAGACTCAGGGAGGCTACGGTAGGGTGTGAGTTTACCGACAATGACATTCAGATCAGAGACCAAGTTATTGAACACTGCACGTCTGATAAACTCAGGAGAAAGTTGTTGGAGAAGGGAGAAACCTTGACAATCGCTCAAATTCTCACTGAGGCTGCTTTGCAAGAGACGGTATCACTGCAGATTGTGCAAATGAAGCAAGAAGCATCACAGGTGCATGCTGTGCAAGATCGTGGAAATACACACAAAGCTCAACAGAAAGGTGAATGTTATCGGTGTGGATCACATGACCACTATGGCAAAAGTCCCCAGTGCCCAGCAAGAGGGAAAACTTGTCACAACTGTAACGGTGCTGACCACTACGCCACAAAATGTAGATCCAAAAAGAAAGAGGGTGGCGATGGAAAGAGAGACAGCAGACCTCACAACAAGCGAAAGACAAAATTCCGCAACAAGCCAAGAGTGCGACAGTTAGAGGCGGAAACTGACACCAGTGAAAGTGACGCAGACGGTGATGAACAGAATTACGTGTTCATGACGTCAAGTAGGCAGAAGAACAATCTGATAAGCGTGACAATTGGCGGTGTACAAACGGACGTCATTATCGACTCTGGTAGTGATACCAACATCATTGACGAGAAACTGTGGACGAAGATGAAGGAGAAGAAGATCAAGTGTACCACAAGAAAGTGTGAGAAAAAACTGTTCACGTACACATCGAAATCACCTCTCCATACTATCGGCAGTTTCACAGCTGAGATACAGGCAGGTGCAAACCAGACTACAGCAGAATTCATCGTCATCAGAGAGAAAGGTGAAGCGTTGCTAAGTAGGGACACAGCAACAACTCTGAAAGTTCTGAAAATCGGACTGGACGTACAAAGTGTGTCAGCTGTAACCAGTGAAAGGGATGAATTCAAAGAAGAAATCGTCAAGGAATTCGGACCACTCTTCAAAGGGTTTGGAAAGCTGAAAGACCGCCAAGTAAAGTTGGAAGTAGACCCGAACGTTAAACCCGTCGCTCAGCCAGTGCGACGAACACCGTTTGGTCTCAGAGAGAAGGTAGAAGCGAAAATTCGTGAATTGGTCGACAAGGACATCATCGAGGCCGTCGAGAAACCCACTCCATGGGTGAGCCCGATTGTGATCGTGCCTAATAGTCCAGGCATATTAGAGAACAACGTTGAAGTGACAATGACTAGGTTTAAAATGTCCCTTATCAGAAAGTTCAACCTCAGTCCTTTGATGTTTATTAAACACATTTTCATATAAAGTTGGCGCTTCATACGGAAAAATGGCTTTGAAATTGACCCAAATCCTTCTTTGGGCTCTGTAAATGTCGTTTGGGGGTATGGTTGTAAAATGGTATCTACTGGTCACCCCAATGTATAAACTGAAAACTCTTTCTGCACCAGAACACGCAGAAAGGATTGTATCTGCCTGATGTCTGATGCTTTTCAAAATCCCCAACCACTAACACCTTCAAAACGGACTTTAACTGACACTGTTGTTTTTCCCTATATAATCCTTACTATTTTTCCGAGACGTCGTCGTGTTGTGTATTTAGCTTGCCACAACCTCATACATGGTCCTAAAAGTTAAAGTTGAAGAAAATACTAAAGATAAATGAAAAAGCTGACGCAGTGTCATTCGCACCGTGAATCCCCCCATGGGAACATACTAAAGTCTGGTTCCAAGTAGGCTCAATTTCCTTCTATTTCTTTGTATTTCTGCCTCGTAGGGGTAGGGGTGTTCAAACCAAAGGCACCTTTAAACCAAAATTCAAATCACACATCTTACAATACTAAGACACTCAGCAGTAAAAGGGTGTCTGCTGGTAAGAAAATTCCAAACAATCCTAAAAGTACTTCACTACTAAAAGTGCTTTTAAAAAGAGCCGTTATTTTTCCCTCTATATTCAGTATTGTGTTTTCTGCGAACATGTAGTCTATTTAGATGGTTGTCGTGTGCACTTGAGTTGCTAAAGCGTTTTCAGTTGGGCATATGTCGAAAAGCAAAGAATTAGCCCTTTGAAAACCATCAGAACTGTCACACAAAAATAACATTTACCTATCTCACCAACTGACCAAACATAGGGCTTTTCCTTATGTATTATGTATTGTCGTGTTTTTTGTAGCATACTTGTGAAAACAGCCACCACTGTTGTAAATGATACTTTAAAGAGCATTATTTCATTTTTACAGTTGAAGGACAACCTGGACTGCCGTATATTACAGCTGTTTTACAATCAGCCGAAATTTTCTTAACAAACGTATGTTAAGAACAACTCCCATAGTGAAATTGAAGGAAAACAAATTGAAAATCCCCCTGCCATAGAGGAGCTAAAGAATCAACAATAAACGACTGCATGGATAGCTTGATGCACGAATGCATTGCGGACATGTTTGTCTCCAACCAAGAGAAAGTTCCAAAAAATCCCTTTTGTGCTTCTTATTATACAGTGACGTCAAAGACAGCCTTTTCTGCTGTTCATACATTCAGGGGTTATGGTTACACTAAACGGCGTAGTTGTAGCCATACTGCCATCCAGATTTATTTTTTCCTTGCGAGCAGTCACAGGGTGTTTGTGCTGTCTGCCAACCGTTAGATGACCCCGCCCAAGTCTGTTAAGGGACCGTTTGACCGTTATAGAACGCGTCTTTTTGATTTTTTGGCACAGTTGGAAACGGTTGATTTTTATCCCTACCATTGTTTCCAAACATTATATAGGAATGTTTTGTGAACAACGGATAATAGCCGCTACTCGCATGTGTAGCAAAAGTGAGCGTACATACTCACCCTGGTCGTCCAGCCGTTGTCCGTTGCCCGTCTTTATCTGTCTGTACTGAACATTACCTTTGGATATTTCTCCAACGCTATGAAGTGAAGAAACACCAAATGTTGCAAAATGTTGTATGACCCCAAGAGCTCAAAAAAGATACTTGAGAACCTTGACCTTACCTTAAGGTCAAGGTCACAGGGAGAATGAATGTGGTCTAAAAACTGCAAAATTTCACATTGTGCCAGTTTTCTGGAAAACAAATTAAAAACAGCGGGCTTAGTTTTGTATGGTATACAAGAAAAAGAAAGCCTTATCTTCTGATACCATTTTGGTTGACCTCGCTTCAATGTCAAGGTCAGAGGAGCCCTTCAAAGTTGAATTGTAGACATATTTTGATGTGAGCTTGCCCCTTTAACTTTACTATGGACGATATCTCTTACAAACTTAAACACTGAGTGGGCCTTTGTTAGAATTTCATAGTGATCCACATCTGGCCACATGTCGTCAGTGTCAAGGTCACATTGACCCCTATCAAAAATGTGACCAAGACGGGTAAAGAAATCACTATTTAAAAGTGACCATGTGTCTTGATAAAAAGTGTTAAAAAGCACCATTATCCTTTGTATAATTATGTTGAATTACTGGTCTTATGTTCAGTGACCTTGGCCCTTGACTTTGGGTCAAGGTCATATGTATTTTCGTAAGAGAAATGTGTAAAACAATTTGTATCGAATGATGCTATTGACAGTTTCAATTGTTTGACCTTGAATTTCGAGGTCACATAAAGGTGAAAGTCATGTAAAGGATACAGTTAGCATGTTTCAATGTATATTTTATGAACCAGCTGTAAGACAAGTCCTACGGGCCTAACGCTTTCTTGCATTGAAATGCCTTTTCTCTTTTGCCTTCTTCTACGGTACCCCTTGGTTATAGAGGATCCAGCTCTGTATACTTGGTTTTACTAAGTGCCTGTCTATAACAGCGAAGGGTGAATGTCGTAAACCAACTCACTGCGCACAACTTGCTTCAAGGTCAAGGTCACAGGGGACATAAAATAATGTTGTTCAAAAACAGTAAATTTTCACATTTTCACAATTTTCTCCCACGTTATTGAGAATGACGACCTTAGCTACAAGTGTTATTTAGGTCAAAGCAAGCCCTATCTATTGATACCAGTTTGGTTGACCTTGCTTCAAGGTCAAGGTCACAGGGGACCTTCAAAGTTGGATTGTATACATGTTTTGAAGTGACCTTGACCCTGAACTATGAAAAAAATCTTTCAAACTTCATAATTGTGTGGGGCACATGTTATATACTGATATTGAGCCACATTTAGTCACATATCATCAAGGTCAAGGTCACTTTGCCCCTTATGACATGTGACTGAAACGGGCAATTGAATCACTAAAAGTGACAATGTCTCTTTGTAGAAAGTGCCAATAAGTATGTTTATGCTTCCTATGTCTTGAATTGATAGCCTTGTGATGTGTGACCTTTGATGATCTTGACCTTGGCCAAAGGTCATGTGTAATTTGGTAGGAAAAATCTGTAAACCAGTTCTAATAGTGTACAATGTCCTTGCCAGCTTCAGTTGTTAGACCTTCACCTTCAAGGTCACCTGAAGGTCAAGGTCACTTTAAGACAAAGGTCAAGCATGAGAGTCGCATGGGCTTTGCTTTGTTAAGATTTTTTACCAAGAGACATGGATTTCTTTACCCGGCTTGGTCACATTTTTCATAGGGGTCAATGTGACCTTGACCCTAACGATATGTGACCAGATGTGGCTCACTATGAAATTCTAACAAACGCCCCACTCAGTGTTTAAGTTTGTAAGAGATATCGTCCATAGTAAAGTTAAAGGGGCAAGCTCACATCAAAATATGTCTACAATTCAACTTTGAAGGGCTCCTCTGACCTTGACATTGAAGCGAGGTCAACCAAAATGGTATCAGAAGATAAGGCTTTCTTTTTCTTGTATACCATACAAAACTAAGCCCGCTGTTTTTAATTTGTTTTCCAGAAAACTGGCACAATGTGAAATTTTGCAGTTTTTAGACCACATTCATTCTCCCTGTGACCTTGACCTTACCTTAAGGTCAAGGTTCTCAAGTATCTTTTTTGAGCTCTTGGGGTCATACAACATTTTGCAACATTTGGTGTTTCTTCACTTCATAGCGTTGGAGAAATATCCAAAGGTAATGTTCAGTACAGACAGATAAAGACGGGCAACGGACAACGGCTGGACGACCAGGGTGAGTATGTACGCTCACTTTTGCTACACATGCGAGTAGCGGCTATTATCCGTTGTTCACAAAACATTCCTATATAATGTTTGGAAACAATGGTAGGGATAAAAATCAACCGTTTCCAACTGTGCCAAAAAATCAAAAAGACGCGTTCTATAACGGTCAAACGGTCCCTTAACAGACTTGGGCGGGGTCATCTAACGGTTGGCAGACAGCACAAACACCCTGTGACTGCTCGCAAGGAAAAAATAAATCTGGATGGCAGTATGGCTACAACTACGCCGTTTAGTGTAACCATAACCCCTGAATGTATGAACAGCAGAAAAGGCTGTCTTTGACGTCACTGTATAATAAGAAGCACAAAAGGGATTTTTTGGAACTTTCTCTTGGTTGGAGACAAACATGTCCGCAATGCATTCGTGCATCAAGCTATCCATGCAGTCGTTTATTGTTGATTCTTTAGCTCCTCTATGGCAGGGGGATTTTCAATTTGTTTTCCTTCAATTTCACTATGGGAGTTGTTCTTAACATACGTTTGTTAAGAAAATTTCGGCTGATTGTAAAACAGCTGTAATATACGGCAGTCCAGGTTGTCCTTCAACTGTAAAAATGAAATAATGCTCTTTAAAGTATCATTTACAACAGTGGTGGCTGTTTTCACAAGTATGCTACAAAAAACACGACAATACATAATACATAAGGAAAAGCCCTATGTTTGGTCAGTTGGTGAGATAGGTAAATGTTATTTTTGTGTGACAGTTCTGATGGTTTTCAAAGGGCTAATTCTTTGCTTTTCGACATATGCCCAACTGAAAACGCTTTAGCAACTCAAGTGCACACGACAACCATCTAAATAGACTACATGTTCGCAGAAAACACAATACTGAATATAGAGGGAAAAATAACGGCTCTTTTTAAAAGCACTTTTAGTAGTGAAGTACTTTTAGGATTGTTTGGAATTTTTTTACCAGCAGACACCCTTTTACTGCTGAGTGTCTTAGTATTGTAAGATGTGTGATTTGAATTTTGGTTTAAAGGTGCCTTTGGTTTGAACACCCCTACCCCTACGAGGCAGAAATACAAAGAAATAGAAGGAAATTGAGCCTACTTGGAACCAGACTTTAGTATGTTCCCATGGGGGGATTCACGGTGCGAATGACACTGCGTCAGCTTTTTCATTTATCTTTAGTATTTTCTTCAACTTTAACTTTTAGGACCATGTATGAGGTTGTGGCAAGCTAAATACACAACACGACGACGTCTCGGAAAAATAGTAAGGATTATATAGGGAAAAACAACAGTGTCAGTTAAAGTCCGTTTTGAAGGTGTTAGTGGTTGGGGATTTTGAAAAGCATCAGACATCAGGCAGATACAATCCTTTCTGCGTGTTCTGGTGCAGAAAGAGTTTTCAGTTTATACATTGGGGTGACCAGTAGATACCATTTTACAACCATACCCCCAAACGACATTTACAGAGCCCAAAGAAGGATTTGGGTCAATTTCAAAGCCATTTTTCCGTATGAAGCGCCAACTTTATATGAAAATGTGTTTAATAAACATCAAAGGACTGAGGTTGAACTTTCTGATAAGGGACATTTTAAACCTAGTCATTGTCACTTCAACGTTCCCTTCACTAAAGTGGCTAAGATGCCTGGACTATAAACCGAACAATGACATTCGCCTGACGGTAGATATGCGTCGCGTGAATGAAGCTGTCATGCGCGAGCGTCACCCAATCCCCACCGTCGATGAGCTTCTACAGGACATGGCTGAGAGCCGAGTGTTTTCAAAGTTGGACTTAAAATCGGGTTACCACCAGTGTGAGTTACACCCTGATTCCAGAGACATTACCACGTTTGTGACGCACTGCGGTCTGTACCGGTACAAACGCTTGGTGATGGGTATCAACGCTGCCTCTGAAATCTACCAACACGAAATTCAGCGGGTGGTACAAGGCATTCCGGGTGTCGCGAACCTCTCGGACGACATCATCATACACGCGCCCGACGCGAAACAACACGACGAGAGACTTCGTCAAGCGCTACAACGGTTACAAGATGCAGGTCTGACGCTGAACGTTGATAAGTGCAAACTGAGAAAATCTGAGATAGATTTCATGGGACATCAACTGACGTCAAAGGGCATCAACCCTGCCATCGCCAAGGTCGAGGCGGTGAGAAACGCACGAGAACCGGAAACCGTCAGCGAAGTCAGAAGCTTCTTAGGTCTCGTAAACTTCTGTGCACGTTTCATTCCCAACTTCGCGACTCTGACCGAGCCGCTACGGAAGTTGACGCGGAAGAACCAGCCATTTGTGTTTGGCCCAGAACAGCAAGCAGCTTTCGAATCGTTGAAGGACGCTCTGGCCAGTGCACACACTCTCGGGTACTACGACCCAAAGGCACAGGTCATCACCGACGCATCGCCATTTGGGGTTGCCGGCATTTTGGTGCAGAAACAGACCGGTGGTCCCCGAGTCATCAGCTACGCCAGTCGATGTCTGACCGACGTCGAGAGGAGGTACTCCCAGACGGAGAAGGAGGCGCTTGCCATCGTCTGGGCATGTGAGAAGTTTCACCCTTACATCTACGGGCTGTCCTTCGACCTCCTCACAGATCATAAACCTCTGCAGATCATCTACGGACCCCGTTCGAAGCCAAGCGCTCGCATTGAACGGTGGGTCCTCCGTCTGCAGGCATACACATACGTCATCTACATCCCGGGGAAGGAGAACATCGCGGACTCCCTCTCCAGGCTCCTGCAGTCTTCTACAACGTCGCCCTCCGTCCTCGCCGAGGAAGCGGAGGCCCACGTTCACTTCATCGCCTCAAGCGCCACACCGAACGCTGTGACAGCCGAGGAGATCGACCAGGCAGCGAGTGAAGACGACGAACTGCAGGCGGTGAGACAGTGTTTAGAGACTGGACGCTGGGAAAACTGTGACAAGCTGTATGTCGCAGTGAGTCCAGAGCTGTGCACTGCAGGGAACCTTGTGCTGAGGGGATCCCGCATCATCGTCCCAAAGAAGTTGAGGCCGAGAATCCTAGCCTTAGCTCATGAGGGTCATTTGGGTATCGTTGGGACCAAACAGAATCTACGTACGAAGGTGTGGTGGCCCGGAATGGAGAAAGCAGCCGAGAAATACTGCAAATCATGTCACGGATGTCAACTGGTCAGCCGACCCAATCCACCAGAGCCGGTGAGAAGCAGCAAGTTACCGTCGGGGCCTTGGGAGGACATCGCGATTGATTTCTTAGGACCACTACCTTCGGGGCACTCTGTATTGGTCGTGATCGATTACTACAGTCGATACTACGAAGTGGCGATCATGAAGTCCACGACATCGGAAAAGACCGTGGACGCGCTGAAAACCATCTTCGCAAGACATGGCTTACCCCTCACCATCCACTCTGACAATGGCCCACAATTCATATCAGAGACGTTTGCAGAGTATATGAGAGACATTGGTGCTGAGCACATCAGAGTAACACCAAGATGGCCGCAGGCAAACGGAGAAGTCGAACGCCAAAATCAGTCGCTGGTGAAGAGGATGAAGATTGCTCAAGCAGAGAAGAAACACTGGCAAGATGAAGTCCTGAAGTACATTGCTGCGTATCGAGCAACTCCACATCCGTCAACGGGACGCAGCCCAGCGGAGCTTCTCTTCAATCGTCAAATACGCACAAAGCTGCCGCAGCTGAAACTCTTCACTGACTGCGACCAGGATGTTCGGGATCGAGACGCCGAAAAGAAAGGGCTCTCAAAGATGTATGCAGATGACAAGAGGAACGCCAAAGCAAGCGACGTCAATCTGGGCGACACTGTGTTGTTACGCCAGGAGGCTACAGGGAAATCTGACACGCCGTTACATCCAGAGCCATATGAGGTCATCGAGAAAGCAGGGAGCAAGGTCACCGTCCAAACCCCAAGTGGCGCTGTGTACAGCCGCAATTCTTCGTTCGTAAAGAAATACCAGGAACGCGATGATGACAAAACTCTGGGTGAAGAAGAAAAACCTTCGGACAAAACTCTGGGTGAAGAAGTAAAACCTTCGGACAAAACTCTGGGCGAAGAAGAAAAACCTCCGGACAAAATTCCAGCAAGGCCCACCAGGATCAGGGCTGCGCCCAAGAAGCTAGAAGATTATGTGGTGAAGATAAAGTGAAGTAATGTTCACTCGTGAAAGCTTGGTGCCCGTGTCTGGCAAGTTTTCAAAGTCACAAGTGTGCCATACCCAGTGCTTAAGGGTATCTCAGTCGTCTCCAAGAGTTATTATTTTGTTCTCAATTCGTGATGTGTTTAAATTTTAGTTTGTGCATTCAAGATCCAGTCATTCGTTTGCTATGTTCAGAGTGTGGTTCTTGTATCCTAGAAGGAAAGGTTTTGTTTCTCTTAAGTTTCTCTATTCTAACGTTCAACAGTGTTATAGAAGAAACATTTCAAAGACTCACAATCCTGGCAAGGTACATGTATGCTACCACTGTGTTTCATGAATGAACATTTTGAAAAGACAAGATACAAATTACAATCATTGTTTTCAACCTCTATAACTAGGACAACCAAAACAACAACAAACAGTCATAATTTAGCACGTGTTTTAGTGCACGGCAGATAGTCTAAACAAGATTTAGAATTATTTAGAATCATGTATGTTGAGATTATTTCCTTTATCTTTGTTCAGTGAATGTTGTGGTTGTGTATGCTGAAGTTCACATGTCTTAAGGTTTTAGGCATGCTTCATGTTCAATGCATATGGTATGTCGCTGGCAGTTTAAAGAGAAAAATTTTCAAGGAAAAAAGAAGAGAAAAGTGTACATGGGTTAATTTTAAAGTAAAAGTAAATTTATAGGGTTACCATAGCATATTATTTTAACCTGAAATTAAAAGTCAGAAATAAATGTAATATAATTTTAATAAGCAGAAGGGAGCTTATTTTCCAGAAAGGGAGGGATGTCGTATCCATGACTTTGTACTAGATTAGTCTAATAAGACGATTTGATAGTTTAGCCTAAAAAGACGCTTAGATGACGTGAGAGATTGATGTAGTGCGGCACGACGGCAATAGCACGGAATAAACAGCAGACATGAAACTGAACGGTCTTGTCTTTGATATACGTATGTGAATCTGTGGACGACCAACAACACGTATATTACAGTGGTGACGTCACATCCCGTCACGGTCACCACTTTCCAATTTCGGTCCAGATCTACGCGAAGTTCTTCGTGCGCGTTCGTCTGTTTTTCGAAACAGTGATGAGGAGTAGTGTTATATATGACGAGTCTTTTTTATCGGAATATTCCAGAATCGATTTTTAGATTCATTACTGTAAAATCTCCCAACTCTAAAACAACTGGGCCTTGTGGAGATCAGTGGAAACAAGTGTCTTGTGCAAGGGAGATCAAGGGAGATTATTGACTCAAGTTGTGAGTGATGTGTGGGTATCCGTGTTCATGCACTATGCCTCCAACATGAACAGTTTACAGATGCACCGTCCACAGAAGCGTCGTAAAGATATTAAACTTTAACACTGCGCACATAAAACATATTTTAACATTATGAAAAGGACTAAAAGTACTCACGAAGATTGCTGATTGTATTTATTGTTCAAAATGCCCCCATGGGTTATGGACCAATAAACTTGAACTTGAACTTGAACTTGAACTTGGTTCGTCAAACATGCCTTTTTCACCACGCAGATCCCGATCTTCGGCAAGCAGTGGTGAGCGCCAAAAACCAAGCGCATGCGCATTGAGGCACAAAGTTAAAAATAGAGAGGAAATCCCCACCACCGACGAATGTTCGTCTGACGAAGGTTGAATCTGGATGTCCCTAGTACTAACATGCTTCCATTTGAAACTTCGAGGTCTTCATCGGGGATTGACGCCCGACAAAAGCTAATTGAAGCCCGACGGGGCGAAGCGACGGAGGGCTTCAATTAGACTTTGGGAGGGCGTCAATCCACGATGAAGACCGAGAAGTTTCAAATGGAAGCATGTTAATGTTATTGTAATTCAATCTGACGACGATCTCTTTCCTGCTTTCTTGCGGTTGTAAACAGACAGAATTGGTTCTGTTCTGTTCACACACTACTTTCAGTCCACCTACCTGCAAGGGTCAAGTCCCAAGAAATATGTCTGTATTCCTATCGTATCACTCTCCTCCTGTTTTGTTTTCTTTCACATACATTTTCCCTTCTTTTTTGACGGGTTTCTGGACAGCAAACTCAAAACAAATTCTTTTCATCACAAAAGCGATCTTTGGAATTGACTGACGTAGTCCGAAAGAATTCATGCATCAACTTACGTCACGTATTTGACGTCATCACTTCGCATACCTTATGGTCTCGGTATTTCGTTGGTACTTCATATTTCCTACTTGTAAAATGACCCTCAAAGCTAACCGAGACTAGTTGAGGCTGTATCAATGCGCCTCGCCAGCAGGTTGTTAATGGATTTTTTAGCGAGTGACTATCGACAATTAGTGACCGGTAATTTTTAATGAGTTGGGGCATTCTGACCAATCACAGGATCTGTTTCATTAAAACGCAAACTCGATTGAATTACAATATAAATTATAATGATCTAAACAACTTATAGTGCATGTCACAACATGGTACCCATTTCTGGAAAATAGCCCACACGTGAACGCGCTTGCCTAAAAGTGACTTGCCGCATGTGTGCAATAACATAAAGAATAAAATCAAGTAAAAACTATTTCTTGCTGACAGATAAAGGGAAATAATCGGTGGATCCAAAATGTTCTGATAACACTTTTGACAAAGTCATCCAGTGTTCATGTTATATTGGTTTTATTATAACAGGTTAACTTTTGAAGTATAACACCTATTTCAAACATTGTGCTTTATGCATATAGGCTACATTTAGATTAGACCGTGTTTTTTCTTTGTTTTAATACACTTAGTTTACGTGTTTTCGATTGCCTTTATTCGTCTCGATTGTACACTCTGCGATGGCTTAAATTTGGGGAAAAAAACCATCTTCAACGACAAATGTCAATATGTAAAAGAAAAAATAAAACACGTTAGTATCAAAGACATGAACTACACCATCACAACATAACTGTTCGAGAGCTTTGTTTCATTACCGCGAACTGAGACCATTATGTTTAATAATCACTGAGACGAGGTATGTATATAACCTTTATTCCTCCTTTCTTCAGTTAATCACTGAGACGAGGTGTGTATATAACCTTTATTCCTCCTTTCTTCAGTTAATCACTGAGACGGGGTGTGTATATAACCTCTTTTTTTCCTCCTTTCTTTAGTTAATCACTGAGACGAGGTGTGTATATAACCTCTATTCCTCCTTTCTTCAGTTAATCACTGAGACGAGGTATGTATATAACCTTTATTCCTCCTTTCTTCAGTTAATCACTGAGACGAGGTATGTATATAGAGCTTAAACAATGACCACGAGTTGATTACTGGAAAATAAACCACGAGTGGGTATTTGCAGCCGCTTCGTAATTCACGAGTGTGCGGAGCACACGAGTGAATTACCAAGCGGCTGCAAATACCCACGAGTGGTTTATTTTCCAGTAATCAACGAGTTGTCATTGTTTAAGCTATTTATACAACGAACAACACGGGTCGAACATGCAGTCATGCAGACGACATTGTGTAGGCAATTTCATTTCAGCCTAATCACTCAGAGTGTCAAATGCGCGTCATTCAAATAGTCCCTATTCTTTTACTTTATTCTTAGTCTCCGACTCGTCGGCATTATACTTGTCTCGTCTAAATATCGGACCCCATTGCTACGATTAAAACACAATAGCGTTTATATAGCTATTCTGACATTACATTCTGTGTTAAAATCATGTTTTTGTCAGCAGCAAGGACCAGAATGGTCCATGTCGTTGATTGCAGACGACGGTTCCCTTTCCGTATGAAGCCACGGAAATAACCGAACATTGAAAAACCCACGGACATGTATTACGGAGAAAACTCGGGATAGCCGGATGTTTAGCATTACGTCAATATGCTGGGAATCA
The DNA here is from genome assembly GCF_037325665.1 of Littorina saxatilis. NCBI lineage: Eukaryota > Metazoa > Mollusca > Gastropoda > Littorinimorpha > Littorinidae > Littorina > Littorina saxatilis. The sequence goes on along the minus strand of NC_090260.1, from coordinate 17,568,032 downwards.
TATGACGTCATGACGTATCATGCTTGCCTACGTAGATTGTATACATGTTCGAAAGTCTGACTGTTGTGAATTCGCGTGGTGAAGACTGCGGTAAATCTGTAGATGATCAGAGAACAAGGATTGTCTCAGAAGAAACGACTAAATGTTTTAGATCGGTAACTTCATTTCAACATTGCACTATATAATGGACGTTCTATGTGACAGGAGAGTTTGCTGATTTTGTGTTAAACATTGGAGAGATCGTCTGCTAGAATCAGAGATAGGTCGCTTCAGATTGCAGCTTCTGGAAATGTGCAAGGTTTGTTGCCTGTTGAAGAACTGGATTTTACACGTAATGTATGTCATGTACAGTAAGCAACAACAAAAACACACACAAAGAAAATGGCATCGTCTGTCGACTAGTTATACACGTCAGCCATTGTTGTTACAGTTTTGAGTCAACATTGTACGTATTCTTCCGCAACAGGGTCCAATCGTCTGGGTTTCAAATGTTCTAAAAATAAATTCTAGAGTTGATTATTTTTTAGCCCTCTTTATTCTTACTTCGAATAATCCACGTGTGATTTTGGGTTTAATCAAAGTAGTTCGTTCTAATTTCTCACTTGTCTAAAAATAATCAACTAGATTTAATCCACCCCTCGGTTGCATTGCAGGAGTTGTATAAATAACCTTTATTCCTCCTTTCTTCAGTTAATCACTGAGACGAGGTATGTATATAACCTCTTTATTCCTCCTTTCTTCAGTTAATCACTGAGACGAGGTGTGCATATATTAACCTTTATTCCTCCTTTCTTCAGTTAATC
>NC_090260.1:17554729-17562229 GCF_037325665.1 Littorina saxatilis | reverse complement strand
GACTGCTAACGTTCCAAAAATCCAGACTAAAAAAACAACAACAAAAAAGGTCATCTATTTGAATGTTTTTTTGTTTTGTTTTTAGTATTGCTCAAGAAGAGAGAGAGAGAGAGAGAGAGAGAGAGAGAGAGAGAGAGAGAGACAGACAGACAGACAGACAGACAGACAGACAGACAGAGAGAGACAGCGACAGAGAGATACAGAGACAGAGACGTTGCCGTGAGGAACATGTAGGGGAAGGGCTCCTAATATGGACCACTTTTTGTTTCATGCTGATAACTAGCTTGTTTTCTTGCACAGAAGTTTCATTTGGTGTTTGGTAGTCCTTCTTTCTTAGGTTAACCGTTAGGCCTAATTGGAGTGAAATAGCTTTGATAGACTTACAGCAAAAATTGAATACAGAAAAAAAGCACAAAATAATGGACCATATTAGGAGCCTGGGCGCATGATATGGACCAGTGAAGCGGCCTTCACGAATCACTGTAAAAAGCCCCCTATACTTCAAAATAACATTAAAATAACATTAATAACTTTAATATGCTTTAGATGTATCTGTTTCGGGTTGATGAGAGCATTATTTGAAGCACACCAGGAAACTAAAGAAGCTTATCAAAAACAGAGTGAAAATAAGGGAAATTATCAACTTCCACAAAAAGAAGACTTTGTTATATTTTTTTTTAAATCTCGAGGGCTAGTTATAGGTTATTTCCAGCAAGCTTCTTAATGAATTAATGAAAATAGCCTTTAGCTTTTATTTTCTTCGATTTGTTGAAGGTGGTCCATATTAGGGGACTCGCACATACTTCGAGATTTTGCTATTTTTTTTTATTTGCAGGAGAAACTCGGGGTCAACACTGCTAAAATGTAACAAATTCCGTCTTAGCTGTCATATATATCAATTTTTGTATGATAAAAGCTTTGGTTGTGGAATTCTGTTTGTGATGAGGTCTGGTGGTTTCCGATTGTCTGTATGTTCATGGAAAACTTCCGGTTTGCAAAACAGTTTTTATAGGGCTAAGAAATTAGCCCTAACATTTTCAATCCTGTTTGATTGCACTTCGCCTCCCGAGGTGATCGTAGTGTTACGTCACTCAACCTACGGCACTCGGTTACATTAAAATGCATGCACCCCACTCTGATGCATGTTAGCTTTTTTCTGTCACTGTGTGTCGTCATGTGAATCGGGGTCTATGTCTGTCACTGTGTGTCGTCATGTGAATCGGGGTCTGTGTCTGTCACTGTGTGTCGTCATGTGAATCGGGGTCTATGTCTGTCACTGTGTGTCGTCATGTGAATCGGGGTCTATGTCTGTCACTGTGTGTGTCGTCATGTGAATCGGGGTCTATGTCTGTCACTGTGTGTGTCGTCATGTGAATCGGGGTCTATGCCTGTCACTGTGTGTCGTCATGTGAATCGGGGTCTATGTCTGTCACTGTGTGTCGTCATGTGAATCGGGGTCTATGTCTGTCACTGTGTGTGGCGTCATGTGAATCGGGGTCTATGTCTGTCACTGCGTGTGTCGTCATGTGAATCGGTGTCTATGTCTGTCACTGTGTGTCGTCATGTGAATCGGGGTCTATGTCTGTCACTGTGTGTGTCGTCATGTGAATCGGGGTCTATGTCTGTCACTGTGTGTCGTCATGTGAATCGGGGTCTATGTCTGTCACTGTGTGTGTCGTCATGTGAATCGGGGTCTATGTCTGTCACTGTGTGTCGTCATGTGAATCGGGGTCTATGTCTGTCACTGTGTGTGTCGTCATGTGAATCGGTGTCTATGTCTGTCACTGTGTGTCGTCATGTGAATCGGGGTCTATGTCTGTCACTGTGTGTGTCGTCATGTGAATCGGGGTCTATGTCTGTCACTGTGTGTCGTCATGTGAATCGGGGTCTATGTCTGTCACTGGGTGTGCCGTCATGTGAATCGGGGTCTATGTCTGTCACTGTGTGTGTCGTCATGTGAATCGGGGTCTATGTCTGTCACTGTGTGTCGTCATGTGAATCGGGGTCTATGTCTGTCACTGTGTGTCGTCATGTGAATCGGGGTCTATGTCTGCATGTTATAACATATTGTTAAATGTCACTTCCGTCTTTGTCACGTCCATCGGTGGGATACCCGTATTTGAGCGGCGGCCAGGGGATCCCTGTTAAAGAAGTCTTTGGTCTGTGAGATGCGCACACCCCCCACCCCCCCCCTCTCTCTCTCTCTCTCTCTCTCTCTCTCTCTCTCTCTCTCTCTCTCTCTCTCTCTCTCTCTCTCTCTCTCTCTCTCTCTCTCTCTCTCTCTCTCTCTCTCTCTCTCTCTCTCTCTCTCTCTCTCTCTCTCTCTCTCTCTCTCTAGGGACGGGGCAGAGAGAGAGAGAGAGAGAGAGAGAGAGAGAGAGAGACAGAGACAGAGACAGAGACAGAGAGAGAGAGAGCGAGTCTCTAAGAGCCGTCGTCAAGAGCGAGTCTCTAAGAGCCGTCGTCAAGAGCGAGTCTCTAAGAGCCGTCGTCAAGACCATATCGACTGACTGGAGGGGCGTGGCCAGTCTGTGCTGGGAATGTCACTGGTCTATGCCCTGTGCTGTCAATGTCAGCTTCAGTTTGTTATACTCATGGAGTCGTCACGGACGACCGTTGCATGAATACAGTTCAGCACATTCTAACAGGCTGTCTTGACTTGAGGCCAAAGTCGACACCGCAAAGTCCTTTACCAAACATTAAGTGCCAACACTTGCATGACCCTACTTCCTGAAGTATCAATCAATCAATCAATATGAAGCTTATATAGCGCGTATTCCGTGGGTACAGTTCTAAGCGCTTGTCGAAGAGTTGTCAACACAGGACTAACAAAGAAACTAACATCTTCAGACGGACACGAACCCTATCACACACTAGCAAACCCTGGTAAACAAACAACTGTTTAACAACAATGTACACATCAATAGCTAGGTCCAAACAAAATAATATTAAGCACAAAGAAAACACCTCTCACAGAGCACAGCACAAGAATGTCTTTTGGGGCACAACACATCACGTCGAGCATGAAAGTCGCAGCCAGCTACGGGAAGAACTGAGTCTTCAACCTACTCTTGAACGCGTCAAGAGAGGGGCTCTGGCGAAGCTCAAGCAGCAGGGAGTTCCAGACGGAGGGGCCCGCGGAGGGAAATGCACGCTGACCAGCAGATGCGAGTTTCGAGCGAGGGATGTGGAGGCGGAGAGGGTCAGCAGCAGAACGAAGGGGACGGTCGGAGGGCTGGGTGTACAGGTACAGGGAGGATTGAAGGTACTCGGGAGCAGAGTCGTTGAGACACTTCGCCGAGTAGACTTCGCCAAGCTGATTGACCTGAGGCTTGACGTTACTCACCAATAATGTGGTGGCCAAGACTGAGGCTTGACGTTACTCACCAATAATGTGGTGGCCAAGACTGAGGCTTGACGTTACTCACCAATAATTTGCTGGTGGCCAAGACTGAGACTTGGCGTTACTCACCAATAATGTGGTGGCCAAGACTGAAGCTTGACGTTACTCACCAATAATGTGGTGGCCAAGACTGAGGCTTGACGTTACTCACCAATAATGTGGTGGCCAAGACTGAGGCTTGACGTTACTCACCAATAATGTGATGGCCAAGACTAAGGCTTGACGTTAATCACCAATAATGTGGTGGCCAAGACTGAGGCTTGACGTTACTCACCAATAATGTGATGGCCAAGACTGAGGATGTTTGTGACTGTGTGTTCCCTGGCATCCCTGGCCTTCACTATCTCTTGACGGCAGTAGTGTCCAGTTTACATTACTGACGAGTTAAATATCATGTGTATTCTCTGAGTGACAAGTTTTTGCTCGCCTTTGCTTCATTTAGTATATACATTATTTGATAGGCCTAACATAACATCAATCACAAACAAATAAAAATCAATTCGTCTATTGGTTGACATAATTACATAAAACCATATTTTCTAAAGAACTTAACAGTGGTAGAACATGTGCCCGCTTGTCTAGAGAAACCGCGATCAAAATCCCAGGACGGGTACATAAGGAGAAATCTATTAATCCCAGACGACAGCCTTCTATGTGTCGCTTTCAAATCACTCCTGGCAATGTATTCACTTTTGAATGAAAGCAGACAGTGTCTGCGATTGAACTAGTTCTCTCTGCGCTTATCTCTCTTAAACCATTTATTTTACTTCAAATCGCAAGTCCAAAATAAAGTTGTTTAGAATCGTGATGGGAAAAACCCGTTGAAAAGCTTTTGACTGAACTTAGAATAAAGATTGTTGATCATTTGAGAGAGAGAGAGAGCGAGAGACTGAGAGAGACAGAGAGAGAGAGAGACAGAGAGAGAGAGCGAGAGAGAGATAGAGAGAGAGAGAGAGCGATGAGAGCGAGAGAGAGAGAGAGAGAGAGAGAGAGAGAGAGAGAGAGAGAGAGAGAGAGAACTCGAACTCGAACTCGAAAACTTTATTACTGAGGGATGATAGCATTAGGTCCATATGGTCCTTTCTTACAGCTCGTCCCTACTAAAATACACACATGAAACAAAGAACAAATATGAAGAATTTATAAAAAACAATTAAAAAATAACAATGGGTAAAGGTATAACAAAATAAAAATTCAAAATTCAAAAGTGTGCTTGGTAATGGAAGCATACTATACACTTTCTCTTTTGCAGAGAGAGAGAGAGAGAGAGAGAGAGAGAGAGAGAGAGAGAGAGAGAGAGAGAGAGAGAGAGAGAGAGAGAGAGAGAGAGAGAGAGATGATGATGATGATGATGATGATGATGATGATGGAACTTTATTTTTCAAGGATAGAGGTTTAAGGCGACGCCTTTTCTTACAACCGGTCCTTACTTCTAATACAAATGTCTAATAAATGATAAACAAGTAAAGCAACATGACAAATAAACAAATTAAACGAACGACCCAGCAAATAATCGACAAGTAAGCAAACAAGCAAATAAACACAAACAACAAAATGACAAAGTAAGCAACATACAAATCAAAAGCGAAACATGCAACATAACATGTTAATTGAGGTTACACATGTAAAGTGATCGACGGTAAAATTCACACAATACCAACGTTTACACTAATGCTTACAATGATCATATGGTGTAAATGATGATGATGAAGATGATGAAGATGATGATGATGATGATGATGATGATGATGATGATGATGATGATGATGATGATGATGACGATGATGATGATGATGATGGAAAATCGCAACAAAAAAGAGAGAGAGAGAGAGAGAGAGGGAGAGAGGGAGAGAGAGACAGACAGACAGACAGACAGACAGACAGAAAGAGACAGAGAGACAGAACAAACGAACGATTTGTATACTGTGTAGGCCGTCGGCCCATTGCAAAAAGGGAACAGTGGGCTGGGGAAGTGAACTCGAAAATACACAATAGTTGGAAATTCGGACTGTTGGAATAACGCGTCACGGATACCTGTCAGTGTCTTTTCTCCAATTGTAACTTGTTTCACTGGATCATTGACGATAGGGGGTGGGGGTTGGCGGACCCGTAACGGACTATATACTCTCGATGTTTGAGTATAGAAATACGCTGCCAAGCAACTTTCATTGAATATTCTGGAATCAGACATAATTATGTTATAAGTCAAATCACACACAGTGGGATCAACTTGAACATCTTTCGACAATAGCGTCGTGTTTACATATTATTGTTCACTCTGACTGACAAGTTTTTGCTCGCTTGTGCATAATTAATTATACTTGATTATTGGACAAGAAAAATAATAATGCAATAGACCAATCCATCGATTGCTGTACATGATTTTCATTTTCATTTCATTTTCATTACTTTATTGTCCCATCGCTGGGAAATTCGGGTCGCTTCCTCCCAGTGGAAAGCTAGCAGCAACGGAGTCGCGCTACCCAAGTGTCTGCGTGTTTAGGTGTATTCAGCCACCTGCACTTATGGCAGAATGACCAAGGTCTTTTACGTGCCATTGTGATGACACGGGGGTGGGACATGGCTTCCGTCTCTGGGTCTGCACATAAAGTTGACCCGTGTCCGTCCCGGCCCGAATTCGAACCTGCGACCTTTCGATCACAAGTCCAGTGCTCTACCAACTGAGCTACCGGGCCCCGAGTACACGAACCCACGTAAAAGGCAGAGCATGCAAAATCTGCATGTCCCCGCTTGTTGAGAGAAACCGCGAGAAAAATCCCCAGACGAGTACATAAGGAAAGATCTATAGCGATCTCATAGGACAGCCTATACTGTGTGCCGCTTTGAAATCACACCTGGCACTTTATTCAATTTTGACAGAAAGGCTACAATGACGGCGATTGAAGTCCTTGTCCCTTTTAGAATCTTGCTCAAAAGCAGACTTTGTGAAAATCTGTTCACCGATTTTAGATCGCACATTGTCAAGTACACACGGTGTCGAAGGGCTGAACATTGACAGGGTGACCGACTTGAGTTACGGAGAGAGAGAGAGAGAGAGAGAGAGAGAGAGAGAGAGAGAGAGAGAGAGAGAGAGAGAGAGAGAGAGAGACAGAGACAGAGACAGAGACAGAGAGAGACAGAGAGAGAGAGAGAGAGACTCTAAGAGCCGTCGTCAAGACCATATCGACTGACTGGAGGGGCGTGGCCAGTCTGTGCTGGGAATGTCACTGGTCTATGCCCTGTGCTGTCAATGTCAGCTTCAGTTTGTTATACTCATGGAGTCGTCACGGACGACCGTTGCATGAATACAGTTCAGCACATTCTAACAGGCTGTCTTGACTTGAGGCCAAAGTCGACACCGCAAAGTCCTTTACCAAACATTAAGTGCCAACACTAGCATGACCCAACTTCCTGAAGTAGACTTCGCCAAATTGACCCGAGGCTTGACGTTACTCACCAATAATGGGGTGGCCAAGACTGAGGCTTGACGTTTCTCACCAATAATGTGGTGGCCAAGACTGAGGCTTGACGTTACTCACCAATAATGTGGTGGCCAAGACTGAGGCTTGACGTTACTCACCAATAATGTGGTGGCCAAGACTGAGGCTTGACGTTACTCACCAATAGTGTGGTGGCCAAGACTGAGGCTTGACGTTACTCACCAATAATGTGGTGGCCAAGACTGAGGCTTGACGTTACTCACCAATAATGTGGTGGCCAAGACTGAGGCTTGACGTTACTCACCAATAATGTGGTGGCCAAGACTGAGGCTTGACGTTACTCACCAATAATGTGGTGGCCAAGACTGAGGCTTGACGTTACTCACCAATAATGTGGTGGCCAAGACTGAGGCTTGACGTTACTCACCAATAATGTGGTGGCCAAGACTGAGGCTTGACGTTACTCACCAATAATGTGGTGGCCAAGACTGAGGATGTTTGTGACTGTGTGTTCCCTGGCATCCCTGGCCTTCAATATCTCTTGACGGCAGTAGTGTCCAGTTTACATTACTCAGATACTGACGAGTTAAATATCATTTGTATTCTCTGAGTGACAAGTTTTTGCTTGCCTTTGCTTCATTTAGTATATACATTATT
>NC_090260.1:17511711-17554529 GCF_037325665.1 Littorina saxatilis | reverse complement strand
CACACACACACACACACACACACACACACACACACACACACACACAATCGTAACAATCCTTTGAGAGATGTTTATACATCATTGTTGTAATTTGTGATAATGTAGTGGGGTTAAGATGTAATGTATATGTATGATGATGTATTCTGTGTCGATTGTGAATTTATGGTGGGGTGGGGTGGGGTGGGGGGGGGGGTACGATGTAATTTAATGAACGATGATGTACTTGGTGTTTGATAGTGTATGATTGTTAGTTGTAGATATAGTGCGGTGTCTGATGTTGTAATGTTTGTGCGTGTGTTATAATGCAATATGTTATGATGTATGATGATGTATTCGGTGCATGATAGTGGAGGTGTGCTTGTTAGTTGTAGATCTAGTACGATGTTTGAGGTTGTAATGTTTGTGCGGGTGTTATAATGCAATATGTAGCCGTATGAGGGTTCCAGTGTGTGAGTTGTACATGGCCGGGTGCTAGAGTGCTGCATGAATGAGTAAGTGCATGTGGAGCTGTATGACTGGGTGAATTGTGGGTTGCGTACGTCCGAGGGGCACATGTAGCCTGTGTGTCTGAAGTAGTGGGTATGTTGCGTAAGGGTGTGCTGATATTGAACTTCAGTTGTGTTTTGTAAATGTCTATGTATCAGTGTATCATGTCTTGCCACACACATGCCAAATTTCCTTGTATTGATGAGGACAATAAAACTTCTTGTATCTTGTATCTTGTAAACTCCCTTTTTTTGCGCCATGACAAGCAAGTTAACATTGACGGGTAGTGTTCTTTAAAAGCTGTTTTCTTGGAAAAGGAAAGTTTGAGATAAATGAAAATTTGTGTCATCGCCGATAAAAGATTGCAGTATGCATACGTCCATGTAAATAGCATGAGGCATTGCCAGGAGCTGGGAGTCTAAGGACTTCTAGAACACCTTGAGTAAACACACAACACACACACACACACACCCACACACACACACACACACACACACACACACACACACACACACACACACACACACACACAACCACAGACACACACACACACACACACGCGCACACACACACACAACCACAGACACACACACACACACACACACACACACACACACACACACACACACACACACACACACACACACACACACACACACACACACACACACACACACACACATACACCACACCCTCGTCTCGATTCCCCCCTCTACGTTAAAACACTTAGTCAAAACTTGACTAAATGTAAAAAGTGGTCCATATTAGGGGCCCTTCCCCTATTGTAATATTTGCCATTGACGTCAACGTTGGTATCATTATGAGTGTAACTGTCTGCCACTTGCAAACAGGCGCTATGATGTTTTTTTAATGTAAGTATTGGTTCTATCAACATGTTGCAGATTTGCTGACTTGCTGATTTGGTTTTCGTGTTGGTTGTTTGTTTGCTATTTGTCTTGCTGATTGATGTCGTTGTTTGTTTGTTCGTTTGTCTGTTGTTTTTGTTTATCCGTAATGGACATTTTATTGATGTAAGGCCAGGTTTAAAGAGAAGGTGTAGCTTTACCCCCTTTCGTTGTAAAATGTATTTTTGTATCATCATTATCACATCTGTCTGTGAATCTCTGAAGGAAACATGCTTTTCACATGTAAAACAAAACATTCTGGTGAATTTCAACGAAGCAGTACAATTCAGTTTATGTAGCTACTGGACGTAGATTAAGCTTGCACTATGTTATTTGAACATCGCAACAACAGCAAAAGCTCACTGCTGACATGCCTCACTGAGCATTAATCTCGAAAGAGCCGTTTTCAGGAATTTCTATTCGAGTTTTATTCGCTGTGAGCTGCCGGTAACAATTAGATGTAATGTGAAGCTTTCATTACTCTTAATGTCTGCTAATTTCAACATGTGTCTGATCCATTCAGAACACAACAGGCAATGTTTATCATGTATCCTTATCTCACCCTCTTCACCCCCCACCCCCACCATCTACCACCCCCCTCCACCATCTACCATCACACACCCCCACCATCTACCATCACACACCCCCACCATCTACCATCACACACCCCCACCATCTACCATCACACCCCCCCACCATCTACCATCACACACCCCCCCATCTACCATCACACACCCCCACCATCTACCATCACACACCCCCCACCATCTACCATCACACACCCCCACCATCTACCATCACACACCCCCACCATCTACCATCACACACCCCCACCATCTACCATCACACACCCCCCACCATCTACCATCACACACCCCCCCACCATCTACCATCACACACCCCCACCATCTACCATCACACACCCCCACCATCTACCATCACACACCCCCACCATCTACCATCACACACCCCCACCATCTACCATCACACACCCCCACCATCTACCATCACACACCCCCACCACCATCTACCATCACCCCCCCCCCCCACCATCTACCATCACCCCCCCCCCCTTCTTGAACAGAAATAACACAACCTCTGGTCGGCTACTTTGTACGTGTGTGTTAGTGTGTCCGAGAGAGATAGACAAGAACTATTAAGCTTCTTCCCTATCTTGGTTGTATTATGACATTTGTTAAAATTTATAGAAACAAGAAAGCACCTACGCGGTTTATACTTAACACTAGAAACTTAATTCTGATGAAAACAGTTACTGTAAAGTCATTTGAAGTCACATGATAAAAATCACAAATGGTTTAGTAGAGCAGACCACCAACTGCAGAGCAATTAATGTGTGTAAAAATGTGTGTGAAAATCAAGTCCGTTTGTCCACTGGGATGCCAGGCAGCAGTCAAATGGGGTCGCTCAATCTGCTCAAATCCAGTCAAATGGGGTCGCACGGACCGTTAAATAGGGACGTCCCCATTTAACGATAGCGTCCACATTTGACTGCTGTCCAGTGACAATCGTCCCCATTTGTCGGTAAAACCACACACACACACACACACACACACACACACACGCAGATCCACAGACACACACACACACACACACATACACGCAGATCCACAGACATACACACACACACACACACATACACGCAGATCCACAGACACACACACACACACACACACACACACACACACGCAGATCCACAGACACACAGACACACACATACACGCAGATCCACAGACACACACACACACACACACACAATAATACACGCAGATCCACAGACACACACACATACACACACATACACGCAGATCCACAGACACACACACACACACACACACACACATACACGCAGATCCACACACACTAACACTCCAACCCCCTCTACCCCCCACCTCCACACACACACACACACACACACACACACACACACATCCTCAAACGTTTTAATCCCCCCTCCCCCACCTCCCCAACCGACCCCTCTTCCAACACACAACCGCACACACTTAAACACAACACAAACACACACACATACACACACACACACACACACAGACACACACACACACACATACACAAACACACCCACACATATATATATCCACCGACACACTAACCCCCCCCCCCCCCGCCCCAGCTTCCTCCCACACACACGTACGCACGTACACAGACACTTTAACACACAACACACACACACACACAAAGACACACACACACGAACAGATCCCCACTAACCCCACACTCTAACACGTACACACGAACGCACACACACACACACACACACACACACACACACTCACACACACACACGAACACATACACACACACACAAACACACACACACGCATACACACACACACACACACGCACACACACACACACACACCTCACACTATGATGTTGAATTCTCGTTACCTTGCTGTCCAGAGGGCATCATGTGGGGTTCTCTGCATGTTGGTTGAAGGGAAGCAACCCAGAAATTATGGCCCTTGAACACTTCATTTCGGAGTTCCTCTCTTTGTAAACACTTGCACAATGCCTCCGCCAAAAAGTAAGTACCGTACACTACCTTGTATACGCCCACCCCCCTAAAGCACCAATGTCGATCGAAAGTAGGGGGTGGGCGTTTACTTGGTACTGTACCCTGTGCAGGATCAGTTCCTCGTAATACATAGCGACAGGATGATTATGTTTCTGTGCAAAATGTGTCCCCTCTTTCTCTGTGACACGCACGTGTTCTCGTGAGTGCCAGTGCCTTCATTGCCAAAATGGAAACTGGAACCTAACCACAAGAATCCCTTTTCATGGTTTGTGAACAAAATAATGCACACATCTCGAATAAAAACTGGAAATAGTGACTCAGGATGTGCTCCGTTTAACCAGCATTAGCAGCGTGTTTCTAAACAGAAATCACAAAGTGAAACAAGATGTGCCTCGTTTAACCAGCATTAGCAGCGTGTGTCTAAACAGAGATCACAAAATGAAACATGATCTGCCTCGTTTAACCAGCATTAGCAGCGTGTGTCTAAACAGAAATCACAAAATGAAACATGATCTGCCTCGTTTAACCAGCATTAGCAGCGTGTGTCTAAACAGAAATCACAAAATGAAACAAGATCTGCCTCGTTTAACCAGCATTAGCAGCGTGTGTCTAAACAGAAATTACAAAATGAAACATGATCTGCCTCGTTTAACCAGCATTAGCAGCGTGTTTCTAAACAGAAATCACAAAATGAAACATGATCTGCCTCGTTTAACCAGCATAAGCAGCGTGTGTCTAAACAGAAATCACAAAATGAAACATGATCTGCATCGTTTAACCAGCATTAGCAGCGTGTGTCTAAACAGAAATCACAAAAGGAAACATGATCTGCATCGTTTAACCAGCATTAGCAGCGTGTGTCTAAACAGAAATCACAAAATGAAACATGATCTGCCTCGTTTAACCAGCATTAGCAGCGTGTGTCTAAACAGAAATCACAAAATGAAACATGATCTGCCTCGTTTAACCAGCATTAGCAGCGTGTGTCTAAACAGAAATCACAAAATGAAACATGATCTGCCTCGTTTAACCAGCATTAGCAGCGTGTGTCTAAACAGAAATCACAAAATGAAACATGATCTGCCTCGTTTAACCAGCATTAGCAGCGTGTTTCTAAACAGAAATCACGAAAAGAAACAAGATCTGCGTCGTTTTACCAGCATTAGCAGCGTGTGTCTAAACAGAAATCACAAAATGAAACATGATATCTGTAGTCAGTTCATTTGCTCTGATCCAAGTATTCAAGGGGGAGTACGGTGTGTCAAACACAGCGCATTCAAACAACACTGTGTTCACTCGATCTCTGTAAAGTCCCCAAGGTCGAGCTCTGCAAATGTGTCTCACAAAACTTTGTCAATTTTAGGCATGGCTATTTTGTGACTGCAGTTACAAAGTGAAACCAACGAATAGTATGAACGTAATGCGTGCGGATTTAAAAAAAAGAGAAAAAAAGAAAAGAAAACAGAAATTGTTTTTGTACACCGTTAGTCCAAATGTGTTGGGCGTGGGCGTTTACAATATACAGTACCCTATGCACACTGGGCGTTTACAATATACAGTATCCTATACACACTGGGCGTTTACAATATACAGTACCATATACACTGGGCGTTTACAGTATACAGTACCCTATATACACTGGGCGTTTACAATATACAGTACCCTGTACACACTGGACGTTTACAATATACAGTACCCTATATACACTGGGCGTTTACACTATACAGTACCCTATACACACTGGGCGTTTACACTATACAGTACCCTATGCACACTTGGCGTTTACAATTTACAGTACCCTATACACTGGGCGTTTACAATATACAGTACCCTATACACACTGGGCGTTTACACTATACAGTACCCTATACACACTGGGCGTTTACAATATACAGTACCCTATACACACTGGGCGTTTACAATATACAGTACCCTATACACACTGGGCGTTTACAATATACAGTACCCTGTACACACTGGGCGTTTACAATATACAGTACCCTATACACTGGGCGTTTACAATATACAGTACCCTATACACACTGGGCGTTTACAATATACAGTACCTGTACACACTGGGCGTTTACAATATACAGTACCATGTACACACTGGGCGTTTACAATATACAGTACCCTATACACTGGGCGTTTACAATATACAGTACCCTATACACTGGGCGTTTACAATATACAGTACCCTATACACACTGGGCGTTTACAATATACAGTACTCTATACACACTGGGCGTTTACAATATACAGTACCCTATACACTGGGCGTTTACAATATACAGTACCCTATACACTGGGCGTTCACAATATACAGTACCATATACACACTGGGCGTTTACAATATATACAGTACCCTATACACACTGGGCGTTCACAATATACAGTACCATATACACACTGGGCGTTTACAATATACAGTACCCTATACACACTGGGCGTTTACAATATACAGTACCCTGTACACACTGGGCGTTTACAAGGTAGTTTAAGGTATAACTGAGGAAGGTGGCAACAGAAACCTCCTATAATTAGTATTAATCTTCTGATTTATTTATTTAAAAAAAACCATCATTTGACTATCCACTTTCAAACAAAATAATAGAACATGTATTCAATATATCGGTAGATACATGAAATACCTCATTAATTGCTTGACTTTCAAAAGCGATTCCGGGTCGATCATTTATTCAACACCGATGAAAAATTGTCGCCGAAGACCAGCGCAGGTAATGAGGTTATAGTGACAGCGATCTATCCAAGGGAAACAACTGCAAAAAATGCACGGCTAAGGAAATACACAGACAGAGTTTCTTCCCCTATCCGATTCCTTACTGATTTGACCAGATCAAATGGGGAATCCATTTCAGGCGCATGCTGTAGCTTTCTCTACACAAGGATAAGGATAAGATTGTATATAGTCCTGTGAGGTTACCCTACCTGGGGAAAGCGAGCTGCCATACAGTATACGGCGCTACCCCTTGTTTGCTCCTTTACTTTTCTTCCTGCATGCGTGTATTCATGTTTCCAAGCCCTGAGACTTCCGCTGTGAACTTGGGATCTGTATCGTGCGCATGCGTGCACACGGGGGTGTTCGGCCTCCGAGGAGAGTCTGCACTGAGTTGACTGGGAAATAAATCCCTCGCCGACCGTGGGGATCGAACAATAACGACAACTGGATTTGAGGCCAGCGAAGGCGGTTCTTTCTTCATCTTGGTGATAATCCTTTCTGGGGACTCAGTTAATAACTCTGATGTTACAAGTGACTGATGCACTCTGCCAGCTGGCTTTCCTCTCATTCACAGAATAACAACCATGATGAAGCGGTCTCACATCACCCCCAGACACTGTGACAGCTGGCTTTCCTCTCATGCACAGAATAACAACCATGATGAAGCGGTCTCACATCACCCCCAGACACTGTGACAGCTGGCTTTCCTCTCATGCACAGAATAACAACCATGATGAAGCGGTCTCACATCACCCCCAGACACTGTGACAGCTGGCTTTCCTCTCATGCACAGAATAACAACCATGATGAAGCTGTCTCACATCACCCCCAGACACTGTGACAGCTGGCTTAAGTTTCCTCTCATGCACAGAATAACAACCATGATGAAGCGGTCTCACATCACCCCGAGACACTCTGACAGCTGGCTTTCCTCTCATGCACAGAATAACAACCATGATGAAGCGGTCTCACATCACCCCGAGACACTCTGACAGCTGGCTTTCCTCTCATGCCGGCACAGAATAACAACCATGATGAAGCGGTCTCACATCACCCTCATACACTCTGACAGCTGGCTTTCCTCTCATGCACAGAATAACAACCATGATGAAGCTGTCTCACATCACCCCCAGACACTCTGACAGCTGGCTTTCCTCTCATGCACAGAATAACAACCATGATGAAGCGGTCTCACATCACCCCCAGACACTCTGACAGCTGGCTTTCCTCTCATGCACAGAATAACAACCATGATGAAGCGGTCTCACATCACCCCCAGACCCTCTGACAGCTGGCTTTCCTCTCATGCACAGAATAACAACCATGATGAAGCTGTCTCACATCACCCCCAGACACTGTGACAGCTGGCTTTCCTCTCATGCACAGAATAACAACCATGATGAAGCGGTCTTACATCACCCCCAGACACTCTGACAGCTGGCTTTCCTCTCATGCACAGATTAACAACCATGATGAAGCAGTCTCACATCACCCCCAGACACTGTGACAGCTGGCTCTTCTCTCATGCACAGATTAACAACCATGATGAAGCGGTCTCACATCACCCCCGTGGTTCTCGAGACAAGAAACACTGATAAACAATCCCTCTCAAGTAGGTCACATGCAAGTAGGTCACATGCAAGTAGGTCTCATGCAAATAGGTCACATGCAAGTAGATCACATGCAAGTAGACCACATTAAAGGTGGTCACATGCAAGTAGGTCATTTGCAAGTAAGTCATTTGCAAGTTGGTTACATAAAAGGTCACACGCAAGTAGGTCAACCACAGGTAGGCCACACGAAAGGAGGTCACATGCAAGCATACATGTCGCATGCAAGTAGGTCACAACAATTTCAGTTGCACTGAGATCTGCTGCCTGCTGTACCTTCCGGGGCTCTATTTCATTGATCACAATGATTCTCCCGAAATCGGAGTATGGCTGCCTAAATTGTGTGGGGAAAAAAAGGTCGTACACATACAAACCCGCTCGTGCAAAAACACGAGTGTACGTGGAAGTGTCAGCCCATGGACGCAGAATACGATATAGCTGTGTAACCAACTTTTAGAGGGTCCATGGACCCCGTCAGTGAAATTTTAGAAGGTCCCAAAAGTCCAGGGGCCCCAAAGCGCTAGGCCTCCTGTACTGATAATACATTGTGCTAACACATTGTTTGATATCAAGTGGTTTTGTTGTGGTTTTGTTGTGGGAATATTCCAGGAGAACATTTAAACATTACCGTGTTTTGTTGCATTAAAAACACACACACACACACACGGGTGCGCGCGCGCCTTGCCCCCCCCAGATGCTGTTTGAAAGGGGTATTTTAGATCTCTCTTTGTAAAAAAAAAAAAAAAAAGGTACGTTTGCTTGGTATGGGGTGGAGCTTCCATTAGATTATTTCCATGACTGAGAACCAGTTGTTGACAGAGAATTAAGCAAATTTAACTGGTGCAGTCCGTGAGACGTGAAATACAATCACATTGACAGGCTTGCATTTGAAACTTCTCGGTGATGATCGTGGATTGACGTCCACCAGAAGCCTTTGTGAGGCTTCAATACGACTTTTTGCACAAGTCAATCCACGTCCACCAGGAGCCTTTGTGAGGCTTCAATACGACTTTTTGCACAAGTCAATCCACGACCACCAGAAGCCTTTGTGAGGCTTCAATACGACTTTTTGCACAAGTCAATCCACGACCACCAGAAGCCTTTGTGAGGCTTCAATACGACTTTTTGCACAAGTCAATCCACGACCACCAGCAGCCTTTGTGAGGCTTCAATACGACTTTTTGCACAAGTCAATCCACGACCACCAGAAGCCTTTGTGAGGCTTCAATACGACTTTTTGCACAAGTCAATCCACGACCACCAGAAGCCTTTGTGAGGCTTCAATACGACTTTTTGCACAAGTCAATCCACGACCACCAGCAGCCTTTGTGAGGCTTCAATACGACTTTTTGCACAAGTCAATCCACGACCACCAGAAGCCTTTGTGAGGCTTCAATACGACTTTTTGCACAAGTCAATCCACGACCATCATTTCGAAGTTTCAAATGTAAGCCTATCAATGTCATTGTGTATACGTCGTCTTCCATTCTGTTTGAAAACATCTGTATCTTGTGCTCGGTGTGTGCGATATGTTTCCTCCTGTGCATGGCTGGATCTGTCTGAGCAGTGTATTCGTTCACCGTTCAAGTCGCCCAACAAGCTTTTGCGCCAGCAACCAGAGCATTTTAGACCAAAACCTTTGCCGGGCACAGCAACATCTGCATCGGCTTCAGCCTCCTTTTAGATGTTGTTCCCGCGTAAAATTGGCATTTGTGCTGGCACCAAACTAAGCTAACGACTACAGTCTCAAAAGAGTACCTATAGTACGCACGATAACGGATATTTAGTACGTCACGGGACTCGCTCGTTTTTTGGTTAAATGCGTCCCCCTCCACAAATGTTTAGTACGTCTTTTTGGCTTCTGGTGCGTATAGGACGCAGGGATACGCCCTTTGGGGAGTCCTGTGTTCGTTTACAGACATACATTGGGCCCGAGGTTTTACGATTCCATCAGTTGTGTGTTCGTTTACAGACATGCATTGGGCTCGAGGTTTTACGATTCCATCAGTTGTGTGTTCGTTTACAGACATGCATTGGACACGAGGTTTTACGATTCCATCAGTTGAGTGTTCGTTTACAGACATGCATTGGGCACGAGGTTTTACGATTCCATCAGTTGTGTGTTCGTTAACAGACACGCATTGGGCACGAGGTTTTACGATTCCATCAGTTGTGTGTACGTTTACAGACATGCATTGGGCACGAGGTTTTACGATTCCATCAGTTGTGTGTTCGTTAACAGACATGCATTGGGCACGAGGTTTTACGATTCCATCAGTTGAGTGTTCGTTTACAGACATGCATTGGGCACGAGGTTTTACGATTCCATCAGTTGAGTGTTCGTTTACAGACATGCATTGGGCACGAGGTTTTACGATTCCATCAGTTGTGTGTTCGTTTACAGACATGCATTGGGCACGGGGTTTTACGATTCCATCAGTTGTGTGTTCGTTTACAGACATGCATTGAGGTTTTACGATTCCATCAGTTGAGTGTTCGTTTACAGACATGCATTGGGCACGAGGTTTTACGATTCCATCAGTCCTGTGTTCGTTTACAGACATGCATTGGGCACGAGGTTTTACGATTCCATCAGTTGTGTGTTCGTTTACAGACATACATTGGGCACGGGGTTTTACGATTCCATCAGTTGAGTGCTCGTTTACAGACATGCATTGGGGTTTTACGATTCCATCAGTTGTGTGTACGTTTACAGACATGCATTGGGCACGGGGTTTTACGATTCCATCAGTTGTGTGTACGTTTACAGACATGCATTGGGCCCGAGGTTTTACGATTCCATCAGTTGAGTGTTCGTTTACAGACATACATTGGGCACGAGGTTTTACGATTCCATCAGTCCTGTGTTCGTTTACAGACATGCATTGGGCACGAGGTTTTACGATTCCATCAGTTGTGTGTTCGTTTACAGACATGCATTGAGGTTTTACGATTCCATCAGTTGTGTATTCGTTAACAGACATGCATTGGACACGAGGTTTTACGATTCCATCAGTTGAGTGTTCGTTTACAGACATGCATCGGACACGAGGTTTTACGATTCCATCAGTCCTGTGTTCGTTTACAGACATGCATTGGGCACGAGGTTTTACGATTCCATCAGTTGAGTGTTCGTTTACAGACATGCATTGGGGTTTTACGATTCCATCAGTTGTGTGTTCGTTTACAGACATGCATTGGGCACGAGGTTTTACGATTCCATCAGTTGAGTGTTCGTTTACAGACATGCATTGGGCCCGAGGTTTTACGATTCCATCAGTTGAGTGTTCGTTTACAGACATGCATTGGGGTTTTACGATTCCATCAGTTGTGTGTTCGTTTACAGACATGCATTGGGCTCGAGGTTTTACGATTCCATCAGTTGAGTGTTCGTTTACAGACATGCATTGGGCCCGAGGTTTTACGATTCCATCAGTTGAGTGTTCGTTTACAGACATGCATTGGGCACGAGGTTTTACGATTCCATCAGTTGTGTGTTCGTTTACAGACATGCATTGGGCACGAGGTTTTACGATTCCATCAGTTGAGTGTTCGTTTACAGACATGCATTGGGCCCGAGGTTTTACGATTCCATCAGTCCTGTGTTCGTTTACAGACATGCATTGGGCACGAGGTTTTACGATTCCATCAGTTGTGTGTTCGTTAACAGACATGCATTGGGCAGGGGGTTTTACGATTCCATCAGTTGAGTGTTCGTTTACAGACATGCATTGGGCACGAGGTTTTACGATTCCATCAGTTGTGTGTTCGTTTACAGACATGCATTGGGCACGAGGTTTTACGATTCCATCAGTTGAGTGTTCGTTTACAGACATGCATTGGACACGAGGTTTTACGATTCCATCAGTTGAGTGTTCGTTTACAGACATGCATTGGACACGAGGTTTTACGATTCCATCAGTTGAGTGTTCGTTTACAGACATACATTGGGCACGAGGTTTTACGATTCCATCAGTTGTGTGTTCGTTTACAGACATGCATTGGGCACGGGGTTTTACGATTCCATCAGTTGTGTGTTCGTTTACAGACATGCATTGGGCACGAGGTTTTACGATTCCATCAGTTGAGTGTTCGTTTACAGACATGCATTGGGGTTTTACGATTCCATCAGTCCTGTGTTCGTTTACAGACATGCATTGGGCACGAGGTTTTACGATTCCATCAGTTGAGTGTTCGTTTACAGACATGCATTGGGCAGGTTTTACGATTCCATCAGTTGAGTGCTCGTTTACAGACATGCATTGGGGTTTTACGATTCCATCAGTTGTGTGTACGTGTTCGTTTACAGACATGCATTGGGCACGAGGTTTTACGATTCCATCAGTTGTGTGTTCGTTTACAGACATGCATTGGGGTTTTACGATTCCATCAGTTGAGTGCTCGTTTACAGACATGCATTGGGCACGGGGTTTTACGATTCCATCAGTTGTGTGTTCGTTTACAGACATGCATTGGGCACGAGGTTTTACGATTCCATCAGTTGTGTGTTCGTTTACAGACATGCATTGGGGTTTTACGATTCCATCAGTTGAGTGCTCGTTTACAGACATGCATTGGGGTTTTACGATTCCATCAGTTGTGTATTCGTTTACAGACATGCATTGGGCACGAGGTTTTACGATTCCATCAGTTGTGTGTTCGTTTAAAGACATACATTGGGCACGAGGTTTTACGATTCCATCAGTCCTGTGTTCGTTTACAGACATGCATTGGGCACGAGGTTTTACGATTCCATCAGTTGAGTGTTCGTTTACAGACATGCATTGAGGTTTTACGATTCCATCAGTTGTGTGTTCGTTTACAGACATGCATTGGGCACGAGGTTTTACGATTCCATCAGTTGTGTGATCGTTTACAGACATGCATTGGGCACGAGGTTTTACGATTCCATCAGTCCTGCGTTCGTTTACAGACATGCATTGGGCACGAGGTTTTACGATTCCATCAGTTGAGTGTTCGTTTACAGACATGCATTGGGCACGAGGTTTTACGATTCCATCAGTTGTGTGTTCGTTTACAGACATGCATTGGACACGGGGTTTTACGATTCCATCAGTTGTGTGTACGTTTACAGACATGCATTGGGCACGGGGTTTTACGATTCCATCAGTTGTGTGTTCGTTTACAGACATGCATTGGGGTTTTACGATTCCATCAGTTGTGTGTACGTGTTCGTTTACAGACATACATTGGGCACGGGGTTTTACGATTCCATCAGTTGAGTGTTCGTTTACAGACATGCATTGGGCTCGAGGTTTTACGATTCCATCAGTTGTGTGTACGTTTACAGACATGCATTGGGCACGAGGTTTACGATTCCATCAGTTGTGTATTCGTTTACAGACATGCATTGGGGTTTTACGATTCCATCAGTTGAGTGCTCGTTTACAGACATGCATTGGGGTTTTACGATTCCATCAGTTGAGTGTTCGTTTACAGACATGCATTGGGGTTTTACGATTCCATCAGTTGTGTGTTCGTTTACAGACATGCATTGGGCACGAGGTTTTACGATTCCATCAGTTGAGTGTTCGTTTACAGACACGCATTGGGCACGAGGTTTTACGATTCCATCAGTCCTGTGTTCGTTTACAGACATGCATTGGGGTTTTACGACTCCATCAGTTGTGTGTTCGTTTACAGACATACATTGGGCACGAGGTTTTACGATTCCATCAGTCCTGTGTTCGTTTACAGACATGCATTGGGCACGGGGTTTTACGATTCCATCAGTTGTGTGTTCGTTTACAGACATACATTGGGCACGGGGTTTTACGATTCCATCAGTTGTGTGATCGTTTACAGACATGCATTGGGCACGAGGTTTTACGATTCCATCAGTTGAGTGTTCGTTTACAGACATGCATTGGGCACGAGGTTTTAGGATTCCATCAGTTGTGTGTTCGTTTACAGACATGCATGGGGGTTTTACGATTCCATCAGTTGTGTGTTCGTTTACAGACATGCATGGGGGTTTTACGATTCCATCAGTTGTGTATTCGTTTACAGACATGCATTGGGGTTTTACGATTCCATCAGTTGAGTGCTCGTTTACAGACATGCATTGGGGTTTTACGATTCCATCAGTTGAGTGCTCGTTTACAGACATGCATTGGGGTTTTACGATTCCATCAGTTGTGTGTTCGTTTACAGACATGCATTGGACACGAGGTTTTACGATTCCATCAGTTGAGTGTTCGTTTACAGACATGCATTGGGCACGAGGTTTTACGATTCCATCAGTTGTGTGTTCGTTTACAGACATGCATTGGGGTTTTACGATTCCATCAGTTGAGTGCTCGTTTACAGACATGCATTGGGGTTTTACGATTCCATCAGTTGTGTGTACGTTTACAGACATGCATTGGGGTTTTACGATTCCATCAGTTGAGTGTTCGTTTACAGACATGCATTGGGGTTTTACGATTCCATCAGTTGTGTGTTCGTTTACAGACATGCATTGGGGTTTTACGATTCCATCAGTTGAGTGTTCGTTTACAGACATGCATTGGGGTTTTACGATTCCATCAGTTGTGTGTTCGTTTACAGACATGCATTGGGGTTTTACGATTCCATCAGTTGAGTGTTCGTTTACAGACATGCATTGGGGTTTTACGATTCCATCAGGTGTGTGTTCGTTTACAGACATGCATTGGGGTTTTACGATTCCATCAGTTGAGTGTTCGTCTACAGACATACATTGGACACGAGGTTTTACGATTCCATCAGGTGTGTGTTCGTTTACAGACATGCATTGGGGTTTTACGATTCCATCAGTTGTGTGTTCGTTTACAGACATGCATTGGGGTTTTACGATTCCATCAGTTGAGTGTTCGTTTACAGACATGCATTGAGGTTTTACGATTCCATCAGTTGAGTGTTCGTTTACAGACATGCATTGAGGTTTTACGATTCCATCAGTTGAGTGTTCGTTTACAGACATGCATTGGGGTTTTACGATTCCATCAGTTGTGTGTACGTGTTCGTTTACAGACATGCATTGGGGTTTTACGATTCCATCAGTTGAGTGCTCGTTTACAGACATGCATTGGGGTTTTACGATTCCATCAGTTGTGTGTTCGTTTACAGACATGCATTGGGGTTTTACGATTCCATCAGTTGAGTGTTCGTTTACAGACATGCATTGGGGTTTTACGATTCCATCAGTTGAGTGTTCGTTTACAGACATGCATTGGGGTTTTACGATTCCATCAGTTGAGTGTTCGTTTACAGACATGCATTGGACACGAGGTTTTACGATTCCATCAGTTGAGTGTTCGTTTACAGACATGCATTGGGGTTTTACGATTCCATCAGTTGTGTGTTCGTTTACAGACATGCATTGGGGTTTTACGATTCCATCAGTTGAGTATTCGTTTACAGACATGCATTGGGGTTTTACGATTCCATCAGTTGAGTGCTCGTTTACAGACATGCATTGGGGTTTTACGATTCCATCAGTTGTGTGTTCGTTTACAGACATGCATTGGGGTTTTACGATTCCATCAGTTGAGTGCTCGTTTACAGACATGCATTGGGGTTTTACGATTCCATCAGTTGAGTGTTCGTTTACAGACATGCATTGGGGTTTTACGATTCCATCAGTTGAGTGTTCGTTTACAGACATGCATTGGGCACGAGGTTTTACGATTCCATCAGTTGAGTGTTCGTTTACAGACATGCATTGGACACGAGGTTTTACGATTCCATCAGTTGTGTGTTCGTTTACAGACATGCATTGGGCAGGGGGTTTTACGATTCCATCAGTTGAGTGTTCGTTTACAGACATGCATTGGGGTTTTACGATTCCATCAGTTGAGTGTTCGTTTACAGACATGCATTGGGCACGAGGTTTTACGATTCCATCAGTTGTGTGTTCGTTTACAGACATGCATGGGGGTTTTACGATTCCATCAGTTGTGTGTTCGTTTACAGACATGCATGGGGGTTTTACGATTCCATCAGTTGTGTGTTCGTTTACAGACATGCATTGGGGTTTTACGATTCCATCAGTTGTGTGTTCGTTTACAGACATGCATTGGGGTTTTACGATTCCATCAGTTGAGTGTTCGTTTACAGACATGCATTGGGGTTTTACGATTCCATCAGTTGAGTGTTCGTTTACAGACATGCATTGGGGTTTTACGATTCCATCAGTTGAGTGTTCGTTTACAGACATGCATTGGGGTTTTACGATTCCATCAGTTGAGTGTTCGTTTACAGACATGCATTGGGGTTTTACGATTCCATCAGTTGTGTGTTCGTTTACAGACATGCATTGGGCACGAGGTTTTACGATTCCATCAGTTGAGTGTTCGTTTACAGACATGCATTGGGCACGGGGTTTTACGATTCCATCAGTTGTGTGTTCGTTTACAGACATGCATTGGGCACGGGGTTTTACGATTCCATCAGTTGAGTGTTCGTTTACAGACATGCATTGGGCACGAGGTTTTACGATTCCATCAGTTGTGTGTTCGTTTACAGACATGCATTGGGCACGGGGTTTTACGATTCCATCAGTTGAGTGTTCGTTTACAGACATGCATTGGGCTCGAGGTTTTACGATTCCATCAGTTGTGTGTTCGTTTACAGACATGCATTGGGCACGGGGTTTTACGATTCCACCAGTTGTGTGTTCGTTTACAGACATGCATTGGGCACGGGGTTTTACGATTCCATCAGTTGAGTGTTCGTTTACAGACATGCATTGGGCTCGAGGTTTTACGATTCCATCAGTTGTGTATTCGTTTACAGACATGCATTGGGCACGGGGTTTTACGATTCCATCAGTTGAGTGTTCGTTTACAGACATGCATTGGACACGAGGTTTTACGATTTCATCAGTTTAGTGTTCGTTTACAGACACGCATTGGGCACGAGGTTTTACGATTCCATCAGTTGTGTGTTCGTTTACAGACATGCATTGGGCACGAGGTTTTACGATTCCATCAGTTGAGTGTTCGTTTACAGACATGCATTGGGCACGAGGTTTTACGATTCCATCAGTTGAGTGTTCGTTTACAGACATGCATTGGGCACGAGGTTTTACGATTCCATCAGTTGTGTGTTCGTTTACAGACATGCATTGGGGTTTTACGATTCCATCAGTTGTGTGTTCGTCAACACCTCGTACACACTCAACATTCAGGTGCACTTTTAACATCCAGCTTTGTAGTTAGAAAATGTCGTGTCGGTCTTTTCACTGATACATCCGTTACCTACCTTTTACACAAAAGCATTTCAGAACCTAAACAATGTATGGCTATGACAGTATGTACCTACATGTGCTTTATGGAGGAAAACATGTTGCGTGCTTTCATCATCACCATGGTTACATACGTTACCGATGCATACGTTACCGCTTCGTTAGCATACACATACTGAATGTTGAATTGTGAAAAATAACACAGATTGCATTTTATTGCAAGCTTAATTTTTCTATGCAAACGTAGAATTAGTGAAGTGAAGCCAACACCTAACATGTTCTTAAATGAATTGTCCTACATATATAACGTTGATACATAAATTCTCTATACTGTGCATACATGAATGATGACAACTGTTTGCTTTTAGAGGGTATCATAGTACACTCTTGTTGAGCAGTATCTGTCATAACTGCTTGTCTTTTGTACTGAAAATGTCATGCTCCGTCTTATCCATAATACGTATCGATATACGTACCCTTATGTTCCGCACATTGTAAAAAGACATCTGCCTCAATAAAAAATGTGAAGACATTTAAAAAACACATAAACATATTTTTCAACGAATAGTGATGTTAATTACAAACAGGAAGAACAGCCCTTGTACAAGACACCTCAGTGCGCCCTGTGTCACGTCTTGTTTTGTCAAGTCTGACGTGACGTGTGCACCTTATTGCAAAGAAAGGGTGTAATTTGCACCCCCCCCCCACACACACACACACTCTTCGGTTGCAACACAATGCAACACTCCACACAAACGGTCCAGAAAGTTCATTAGGTACAAGGCAGGCTCTGCTGGAAGCTCTTTGTTCAACAGGTAGACGGGCGCTGTGGCGGGGTGGTAAGACGTCGGCCTCTTAATCGGAAGGTCGAGGGTTCGAATCCCGGCCGCGGCCGCCTGGTGAGTTAAGTGTGGAGATTTTTCCGATCTCCCAGGTCAACTTATGTGCAGACCTGCTAGTGACTTAACCCCCTTCGTGTGACGTGTACACGCAAGCACAAGACCAAGTGCGCACGGAAATGATCCTGTAATCCATGTCAGAGTTCGGTGGGTTATAGAAACACAAAAATACCAAGCATGCCTCCCCCGAAATCGGCGTATGCTGCCTGAATGGCGGGGTAAAAACGGTCATACACGTACAAATCCACTCGTGCTAAAAACATGAGTGAACGTGGGAGTCAAAGCCCATGAACGAAGAAGAAGAAGAAGAAGAAGAAGAAGAAGAAGAAGAAGAAGAAGAAGAAGAAGAAGAAGAAGAAGAAGAAGAAGAAGAAGAAGAAGAAGAAGAAGAAGAAGAAGAAGAAGAAGAAGAAGAAGAAGAAGAAGAAGAAGAAGAAGAAGAAGAAGAAGAACAGGTAGAGTGTTTGTTTCTTCTGTCTTGAATGATAATTGTTGTCATCATTTTCACGAGTTTTCATTCACAGCCACCTAGGAAATAAATCTCATGTTCCCCATGCAATAAATCCCCGGTTACCATATTTGCAGGAAGCAGCTTATACATGGATAATCAAAAGCAATAGAAACGCTCGGGGATTCTTCGGCGCTTTTCATTGGCGTGTCGCCAGACCTGGACAGACGACACTGTTTTTGAAAAGTTCCAAAAACGAACTGGCAAACTGACAAAAATAAACACAAAACAAAACTATTTCATGAAAGGTCATAAATTCATCACAAATAAATGAAATCTAGCGATATGTTCCGTCTACTTACAAAGTCATGGAGTGCGTGTATCTGTGTTTCAATTCACAGTCTGACAGACGTTCGGAGAAACTTGACACGAACGTCAAGTCAAACCCCTGACACACACATTGTGACCCGTGCACAAGACGTTGTATCAATAAATGAAGCGCACAAAAGAAATAATAATAAAAGCAAAGAACATAGCAACAAGATATGCAAACATCTAACATAGCCGAGCAAGCAGAATGACAGGTCTAATGAAAAACAAAGAGGCAATGAGTCGGAAACAAGATCGTGATTCTTTCCTTCGCTGCACGACGCAAATCTTCAGTGACCTTCGACCCAACGTGCCTTGCTGCACGATGCACATCTTCTGTCACCTTTGACCCAACGTAGCTTCCACATTCGACCACTAAGCTTAATACTGTTTTCAACTGACAACCGAGGGTGGGCGGAGGGGGGGGGGGGGGGGTACTGAGAGGAACCTAGAGAACTGTGCATCCTCAAACCTGACATATTCATCCCAACATTTCATGAACTCAAAACACAGAAAGTTGCTTCCACACGCCAGCTTTGATTGCAACAACGTGCTGGAGCCCCAAAACATGTATCATCAAAACGGAACTCAAAGCATAGCTCCCTGTGTTGATTTGGCACTTATTTTCTCACTACCAAAATGATGACAAAAACGATGTTTGGTGGTTTGTTTTCAGACCAGCTTTTTTTGTCGGTCAATAAATATGAAAAAAAAGACGATATGCTCCCCCTCGGACCGACAAAAAAGCTGGTCTGTCAACAAGCCATCAAACATCTTATAGTATTGTCCTGAGAGTGTTTATTACAAAGTTATTGCTTGTTTTGTGAGGTAGGGGCAGACAAAATCAAACATTCTTAGAATTACGTCACATTAGTTTTGATTTATATCCATATAGCATGTGTCATAATCGTATCGTTCTGTGCTCGTAAATATCTGTTCAAACTTCACCACAAAAAGTACCCCCGCCACCTGGATAGCAGTGCCCAAGGTGAATAAATCAATTAATAAATAGAGTTAAAATAGCCAATAGTCGCACTCTCATCATACAATCTGCTATGTTTATACCAGGTAATACGTAAGATGGGAAAATAACCTCCCACTCAGACAACCTTTGACCCATTCCCAGACACCTGAAGCTGAAGAGTGAAAATATATTCCTCGTAGGCACAAGCTGAAACCTGCACACTGACACTGGTACTCAAAACAACATTATTTAAGAAAAAGAAAACGGGAGAAACAAGAATAAACATGTATTGAAACACAAAACTCCGCCCGGTTCTGGATGTTCAACCCGTGATCGCCGAGTTCGCAGCGCAACGTCGTATCCGTTACAATTATAGAAAGATAACGCCTGCCGACATTAACGCATACGCACGGCGCAACGCCTGCCCACTTACACGCACAAAGACAATCTTATAGGGCTATATCAAAACACTTTGCTGTATATGGGTACGACTGACGACCCCAAATCCATTCTCCCATTGTTGACAAGATAACACGCGATAAATACTCGGTGTGTCAACTGATTCCGTTCATACACCGGATGTTTCCGTTCATCCGCATGGTTCACATTGGTCCAATATCACACGCATTTGTACTTTTTGCTATTTGAAGACGATTGGAATACACAGAACTTGTAGTGGGGGCCTATTTCACTCTGATCTAGCGAATGTGTATGAACGGAAACGCTTTTCGAACGAAAGGAAACATGCACTTTTGTACAAACAAAAACATGGTGTATGAACGGAATCTGCATGTTTTCAAAAGACAAGTGATTGTAAAAAAGCCATGGGTTTCTATAAACTTCTGTTCAAGCAAAATGCCGTATCAGGCAATGGTTTTGGTGATCATGTGCAAATCAAGGGTCAGATTCGCTAACAGAGCAAGAAAAACAAGAAAATGTAAACAAAATAAAATTTAAATCAGGCAATGTTGCCACGTTCGGCCCGCGTGTGTTATCATTAGGATTACTAGCACCTTATCGTACACATAGCCCAATCATTTCGCTGCCTTATTCTTTCAATATAGCATGGCTTCCCTTCTTTGTCTTTGTTAATCTAGGGAGAAAATATCCAGCGATATTCGTCCGAACCTGAAGAGGCTGGAGAGGTCCACTTAGAGGGGTTGGAACACAACGAATGAACAGACTGGTGTTTGCTGACCCTCTATCCATTTGAAGGCAAGACGTTGTCACTCATATTGATTTTATCCCTCATTGGGTGACACACTGACAACAAATAATCTTTCAGTTTTTGAAACAAACGTGACTTATCTTGTCACACTTGATTGTGATATTTGTTTGTATTCTTAAATGCTGATATCGGTTTGTCGATCCACCACAGACCTGGATTAATCTTTTCCAGTTAGCATTATCGTTTGAAGTAATACACTTGTTAACAGACACAAAGCAACAAGATTTCTTTTGTGGTTTGCTTGCAGATTTGTGCAGATTTCTGTGTGTGTGTGTGTGTGTGTGTGTGTGTGTGTGTGTGTGTGTGTGTGTGTGTGTGTGTGTGTGTGTGTGTGTGTGTGTGTGTGTTTTGTACAACCAGCCATACGTACGTGCCTGTGCTCAAGATTTTTTTGTTTTCATTGTAAACTATACAGCTTAGTACAACGTGTGAAGCGTGAGTTGAATGCTGTGTTGTGTTCATTGTAAACCATACAGCTTAGTAGGCTACAACGTGTGAAGCGAGAGTTGGATGCTGTGTTGTGTTCATTGTAAACTATACAGCTTAGTACAACGTGTGAAGCGAGAGTTGAATGCTGTGTTGTGTTCATTGTAAACTATACAGCTTAGTACAACGTGTGAAGCGAGAGTTGAATGCCGTGTTGTGTTCATTGTAAACTATACAGCTTAGTACAACGTGTGAAGCGAGAGTTGAATGCTGTGTTGTGTTCATTGTAAACTATACAGCTTAGTACAACGTGTGAAGCGAGAGTTGAATGCTGTGTTGCATGTCAAGCTTCAGAGATATAGAATGGCTGACCCATTTCATTTATTTTAACGTCAACATCGTTTTGGACACTACCAGAAAGAAACCCACTTTATGCAGAAAAGTATTTTGTACCTGAGGCTGAAAACACAGCCTTTGCTTGTCGAACAATGAACAGTCTTGGTGTTGCATTGCGTTTTGTAACTACACAAACATGAGACTCAAAGTCCGCCCTACCGGCACGGTTGGCCTAGTGGTAAGGCGTCCGCCCCGTGATCGGGAGGTCGTGGGTTCGAACCCCGGCCGGGTCATACCTAAGACTTTAAAATTGGCAATCTAGTGGCTGCTCCGCCTGGCGTCTGGCATTATGGGGTTAGTGCTAGGACTGGTTGGTCCGGTGTCAGAATAATGTGACTGGGTGAGACATGAAGCCTGTGCTGCGACTTCTGTCTTGTGTGTGGCGCACGTTAAATGTCAAAGCAGCACCGCCCTGATATGGCTCTTCGTGGTCGGCTGGGCGTTAAGCAAACAAACAAACAAACAAAAAGTCCGCCGTGTTCAGATTATTCGTTTCCTGCTTGAGGTGGAGGTTAAAGGTCCTTGTCTACATTTTTATACCGAAATCGCCATTTGACCATTACAATGCAGAGACTATTATCTACAAATATCAACAATACGCCCCCTTTCGATCAGGAAAGACGAAGCGGTAGCCGTTTGAAAATTCATTGTAGTATTCCAGCGTAGTACTCATAGTAGGATATCCTTATTATTTTGGAAAATGCCAAGCGCAAAACTCCTCTCAAATCCCGTGCATTTCGTGCGTTTAAAAAAAAGATTGGACAGCGCTCCAGTGTCAAACAGTTGCTGCATTTGTTTAGGCGTGGCTATAAGCATAGTGACATGAATTTGATTGGTCAGTATTTTTAGGCAAAGCACATGTTCTCAGCAAACAGAAAACAAAATATTGGAAGCGTGAGTCACCGTCTACCCATATATTTTTGTTTCTATAACTTTTTCCCCCATGGTTCATTCGTCATCTGACATAACTTGTTAGCGAAATCTAACCATAAAATTATTGAAAAAAGCAAAAATGTAGACGACCACCTTTACGTCTACCCCAGCTGACTCAGAGAGTGAGTGTCATTCACACTGAATATACAGATTAAGATTACGATGTGTGCACGCCACTCATATGACTGGACTTTATCTCTAGCTGTTCACGTCAGCTGACTCAGAGAGTGAGTGTCATTCACACTGAATATACAGATTAAGATTACGATGTGTGCACGCCACGCATATGACTGGACTTTATCTCTAGCTGTTCACGTCAGCTGACTCAGAGAGTGGGCGTCATTCGCAGTGATATGTACACAAATCGACAAACCTTCTCTGTACATTTTTAGGAAAAAGCTGTCAAAATATTCTATCATGAACATTTTGGAGCTATAAGACAATACACACTGTTTTGGAACACCGACAGTGCGGACTTCTGGAAGATTTTGTTTGTTAAACTATGCTTATATTGCGATGTTTGTACGGTGCGCTTGCTCGTATGTTGCTCGTAGTACTCATTCTTTACAGTCACTTTGGGGTGGTGACAATTACACATTTCTCAGGTCACTGGAATTGTATCAAGGCTATAGTAGGTGTTAATGTTCTCTCACCATTACTGTGTATGAACCAAACATAGCTGTGTTACCTCTCACCATTACTGTGTATGAACTAAACATAGCTGTGTTACCTCTCACCATTACTGTGTATGAACCAAACATAGCTGTGTTACCTCTCACCATTACTGTGTATGAACTAAACATAGCTGTGTTACCTCTCACCATAACTGTGTATGAACTAAACATAGCTGTGTTACCTCTCACCATAACTGTGTATGAACTAAACATAGCTGTGTTACCTCTCACCATAACTGTGTATGAACTAAACATAGCTGTGTTACCTCTCACCATTACTGTGTATGAACTAAACATAGCTGTGTTACCTCTCACCATTACTGTGTATGAACTAAACATAGCTGTGTTACCTCTCACCATAACTGTGTATGAACCAAACATAGCTGTGTTACCTCTCACCATTACTGTGTATGAACCAAACATAGCTGTGTTACCTCTCACCATTACTGTGTATGAACCAAACATAGCTGTGTTACCTCTCACCGTTACTGTGTATGAACCAAACATAGCTGTGTTACCTCTCACCATTACTGTGTATGAACCAAACATAGCTGTGTTACCTCTGCGCGGTATGTCGGTGTGTTTTGAATAAGGAGAAGCCATGTTTACTGCTGTACACACTGACTCACATCGTCAGTGTTTCGCTTTCTCTCACCCCCCCCTCCTACACACACACACCTCCTCCAAACATCTCTCTTCCTCTCTCTCTGTCTCTCTCTCTCTCTCTCTTTCTCTCTCTCTCTCTCTCTCTCGCTCTCTAACAAATAATACACAATGGCACATACAACCAAAATCTCACTGACAGCGCGTTATGACTCGAACCTGTCCCGTCCCAGAGTTCATAGCGAGTCTCTATGAGCGCGTCGTCAATATCACGCGACTGACTGGATGGGCGTGGCCAGAATGTCAGTTAAAAGTCTGGGTTTCTCAGGGCGGCGTCACTGTTGACTTGTGCACACATACAGTTCTGAACATTCCTTACTGGCGGTCTTTACTTGAGCCCAAAGTCGACACAGTCTTTTTGCCAACAAATCAGTTCGGAAGATCCGTGAAGCATAATTCGCCAAATTTACTCGAGGCTTCAGGTTACTTACTTCTACACTGATGACAAACACTGAGATTGTTTTTGACTGTGTTCTTCTGCATGAAATGACTTGCTGCTCTTCTGCATGATATAACTTGGCGTTCTGCATGAAATGACTTGGTGTTCTTCTGCATGATTTGACTTGGTGTTCTTCTGCTTACTCGAGTATCCGTGCAATTACCAAACCAGTCCCTCCCCGGCACATTCAGAAGCCAGAGAGTAATACAATATTGTGTGTGTCCCTGCATAACTGTGAACACCAACCAGCCAACAAACCAGCCAACCAGCCAACAAACCAACCAACCAGCCAACAAACCAACCAACCAGCCAACAAACCAACGAACAAACCATCCAACCAGCCAACAAACCATCCAACCAGCCAACAAACCAGCCAACCAGCCAACAAACCAACCAACCAGCCAACAAACCAGCCAACCAGCCAACAAACCAGCCAACCAGCCAACAAACCATCCAACCAGCCAACAAACCAGCCAACCAGCCAACAAACCAACCAACCAGCCAACAAACCAGCCAACCAGCCAACAAACCAGCCAACCAGCCAATAAACCAACCAACCAGCCAACAAACCAGTCAACCAGCCAACAAACCAGCCAACAAACCAACCAACCAGCCAACAAACCAACCAACAAACCAACCAACCAGCCAACCAACCAACCAACCAACCAACCGGCCAAAGCCAACCAACCAGCCAACAAACCAACCAACCTGAACATCTGATCGTTTACTCAGAGGTAAGATTGTTTGTGTGTATGTGTTGGTTATATCCTTGATACACTGGCTGTAGTTTCATTTCTGCTTGTATATGGTTTATTTATCAAATCAACTCGACTGCAAGTGTTCCAAGTTCAAGTTCAAGTTTTATTAGTCCATAACCCATGGGGGCATTTTGAACAATACATACAATCAATACAATCATGATATATGCTAATATAATAAATTAAAAAATTAAAAATTAAAAATTAAAAAAAAAGCTATGAAAAACTGTTACAAATTATATTAATAAAGTCCAAAATATTCTTTAGCAATTTCTTTTTCTTAGTAGCAAACAACTTTTTAAATTTAAGTGCATTAGGTTTTTTCCAATAATAAGGTGGTAACAACTCAGCTCTTTCTTCTTTGAAAAAATCACAGACAAATAAATAATGGAATTCATCACCTATGTCTTGTGATACACATTTGGTGCAAGTTCTTTCTGACCTCGGGATGTTAAGATAACGTTCTTTCTGTACAGGCAAATTGTTGTTTAATGTTCTAAACTTCATCATTGAAACACATTGCTGATATGGCAGGTGTGTGACATAGTCTTCACATGCAAAAATATCTTTAAACATTCGATAGTTCCAAAACATATTTTTTGTTCCAATTTCTGTAAACCATTTATGGATATACTGGTCATACAAGCTTCTTTTTACTTTCTTTTTAAACCATGCGCTTGAGTATTGAACATTTTCTTGAAAAGTCCAAAGGCCAGAGAGACCAATTTCATTTAAGGTTTTTTCAATAAAACATAAATAATTAGATTCAATCATCTTGTTGATATACAATTTATAAGTAAAGCAATACACAATACTTGAAAATTTATTTTTATGAATAGGACTAATCAGTTTATACCAATAGCAAAGCATTCTACATTTCATATTAACATCTAGTGGATATCTTCCAAGTTCACCAAATATCATAGCATTTGGAGTTGATTTTTTTAGTTTGAAAACAATTTTATAAAAACGCAATTGAAGTTTAGTAGCAAGTTCACAGTTCCAAACATCCAGACTAAAACAACAAAAAGGTCTATGTGAATGTTTTTTAATTTTTTTTTAGTATTGATCAAGAAGAGAGAGAGAGAGAGAGAGAGAGAGAGAGAGAGAGAGAGAGAGAGAGAGAGAGA
Source organism: Littorina saxatilis (assembly GCF_037325665.1). Taxonomy (NCBI): domain Eukaryota; kingdom Metazoa; phylum Mollusca; class Gastropoda; order Littorinimorpha; family Littorinidae; genus Littorina; species Littorina saxatilis. Next base: position 17,527,675 of record NC_090260.1, on the reverse strand, counting down.
GAGAGAGAGAGAGAGACAGACAGACAGACAGACAGACAGACAGACAGACAGACAGACAGAGACAGAGACAGAGACAGAGACAGAGACAGAGACAGAGACAGAGACCTTGCCGTGAGGAACATGTGCATTTTTAAACCAAAATAAAAAAAACCAAAACGTTTTGCTAACATCAAAATCATCGATTAAATCCTCATGTTTACATAACTAAATGATACTTTGTACCCAATACAACCATTTATATAATGTTGTTCTTCAAAGCCAAAACCTTTCCTGAGCTAGAGGGCCAGCAACTGATAATAGTGTATCTTACTTGGCTTTTCTAATCTTAGCGCAAGGTAATGCATTTAACTTAAAATGCATGCACCCCACTCAGATGCATGTTAGCTTTTTTCTATCACTGTGTGTGTCGTCATGTGAATCGGGGTCTATGTCTGCATGTTATAACATTGTTAAATGTCACTTCCGTCTTTGTCACGTCCATTGGTGGGATACGCGTATTTGAGCGGCGGCCAGGGGATCCCTGTTAAAGAAGTCTTTGGTCTATGAGATGTATCATATAGTCAAGTGGACGGCCTTAAATAGCATAGAAAGTTGGAGTGAAAGGACACAGGAATAATGCTTTAAAAGGGGTGCAACATTTGTCGCAATAATGGTATTGCTAAGTTTATATTCACTTTTGTGATCATACAACGCGGTGGCGTATCAATCTTGTTATACTGTATGATGTAGATGGATCAATTTACGTCACCACTGTCGTTACCTGGTTGAACAAATATGCATTTTTACAGCCAGTAGAATATCCACCACGAATCTATTTATCGTTTTGATGTACCTTATCGGGTTCATATTATTTTTACCACTTTAAAGATGACGAAAAAATGACTGGCAACAGTCGGCGCGAATGTGGTACGTTTATTTTGCCCCTTACTTAGTAACTGTACACAGTGTGCGCTAGGGGAAGGGACCATTCGTGTGTAGCGCGGGAGGTGGCCAACACAAACACCCCCCCTCCTCTCTCTCTCTCTCTCTCTCTCTCTCTCTCTCTCTCTCTCTCTCTCCTCTCTCTCTCTCTCTCTCTCTCTCTCTCTCTCTCTCTCTCTCTCTCTAGTAAACAAGATGGCGACTGAGTAAACACGTTCGCTCAGCGCTCTCCCAGTTTTCATCATCTAAAACTGATTCAGCGACAACTAAGTCCAAACGACGTATCCACAGATTGGAACAAGTAAGGACGAGTCAAAATGGTGCTGAAAAAACGCGGAAAGAAATTATTTTATGCTGTTACATCGGGCAAAACAATCGGCATATTCCAAACATGGACCCAGTGCAGCGATTCCGTGACCGGTGTCTCCAAATGCAAGTTCCAAGGATACCCCACCCTACAGGATGCCAAGAAAGCAATGCAGGTTAGTGGTGTTCCTAACCCAAACGTATACGGCCTGAATCATGAATTAGTCGATACGGACCCTCTTGAGTTCGAAGAGATGGACGAGACTCTGTTTTCCCTGATTGATGAAACACTAGAAGCTTCGAACGGACAGGACCCAGAACAAAGTGACAATCGGGACATTGCTGGGGAATGTGGTGCTTGTCAGAAACCAGTAAAGAGAGACGAAAGAAGTCTGAAATGTGGAGAATTAGAATGTGGAAAGAAAGTTCACATTAGATGCTCCAAACTGCCAACGTACATGATCTGCGTTTTTCTCCAAAAATCGAGAAAGTACCCCTGCGAATCATGTGCTCATTCCCTTTTCGACGAAAACGTGGATGAAGAAATGTGTACTGTCAGTGCCTGTGGCAGTGACGCAACGCAACGCGAGGAGAAAAAAGAGAAAGACCATGAACGATACACACAACAGCTGATGATGTCACACCACCAGACAGTCAACAGCAAGATCGGGAACCTGACTACGGCAATTGGCCACTTATCTACGAGAGTGGCCGAGCTACATGAGAGAGATATGACCCGGGGCGCTGACATCACCCGCCTCGTTAAAGCCCTTGAGACGGCAAACCAGCCCCGCGAGAGCTATTGCAGTGTTGCAATGGGAGGTGCACTCTCCCCTCACGGCACCTCCCCCTCCCTCCTCACCCCAAAAGCTGACGCCAAACCGAAAAGACCCGCGACCTCCACCCCGTCGGGAATACCCGTCTTCAGCAGGGGCCAACAACCCACACCCGACCCCAGTGCACAACCCCCCAAGAGACAAATCGCTGTTGCACATGACTCCAGTGCCAAGAAGGACGTACGGACACCCATCACAACGACCCAGGAAACGACTATTCGGGAGACAGCAGCCTCTAAACAGAAACCTGTGGAAAACAAACCTAAGGACCTCCAAAAGAAAACAGGAGAAAAGGCGGAAATATCCACGAAAGACAACCGCGAGATAGCGCCGATAGACAGCGACTCCCTCAGCGAAACTGAGAGTGACAGATAATGAAAGTCAACACGGCAACCTCAACGAACCCGTCCAGCGTAACAAACTGAAATCCAAAAAGAGGGAACAACGATCAACTCAATATGAAGACGACGACCCAAAGAGGCCCAAACTGCTCATCCTCCACGACTCAGTCCTGAATGGCATAGAAGCCAGACGACTGGGCCAAGGCTATGGACTTAACGTGCGCAAGCAGAAAGCATCCACAGCGGATACATGTCTCCTCGACCCCGAAGCTGCAGTGCCGGATGTGGTTTTAATCCACACGGGAATCAACGACCTCAAAAAGTCAACGCCGGACGAGGCCAGTGACAAACTGGTCTCAGCTGTAAAAGAGTTACGCCAGCACTACCCCGGGAAGCTGGTGATTAGCAACTTGACGCCAACGCGCCGACCTGATATCCACACGGAACTGTACAACGCCATGGCGTACACCAAACTACACGACCAAACGGACATTACCTTCCTCAAACACGACCTGTCAACCGAGAAGCACCTGAACGACGACATACACCCCTCCGCTAGAGGAGCCGGGGTGTTGGCACAAGCCATCGGGCGCCATGTACAGGCGCTGGTGTGGAAAACCATAAAGCGACGAAGCAGCAACAACAACAGCAGCCACAAAAACGGCAGCAACAACTACAACAACGGCAGCAGCAACAACGGCAGCTACAACAACGGCAGCTACAACAGAGGCAGCCACAACAACGGCAGAAACAACTACAACAACGGCAGCAGCAACAACGGCAGCAGCAACAACGGCAGCAGCAACAACGGCAGCTACAACAACGGCAGCTACAACAAAGGCAGCTACAACAACGGCAGTAACAATTACAACAACGGCAGCTACAACAACGGCAGCTACAACAACGGCAGCAGCAACAACGGCAGATACAACAACGGCAGCAGCAACAACGGCAGCAACAACTACAACAACGGCAGCAGCAACAACGGCAGCTACAACAACGGCAGCAACAACTACAACAACGGCAGCTACAACAACGGCAGCCACAACTACGGCAGCTACAAAAGATCCCAGGGCTACAACCAAAGACGCCCAGGTCAATTCAACGGCCCACAGCGAGGGAAGCAGGGGCACAATAACAATAACGGTAATGTGTATCGGCAGTGGTAAATGTCACGGCGGAACCACAATATCAGGCTGAATCAGTGTAAGAGATGATGTAATACGAAGAGAGTGCTAAGACGTCTGTATGACAAGTATTAACGTGCATAGCGATACTATAAAAGTTCTGTCATGGAACATGAAAGGGTTTATAGAAACAATAGATGGATTACGAGTAAACAAGTTTAATGAGCATAATTTTACGAACAAACTTTCAGCATACGATATAGTCTTCTTAGAAGAAACCCACCTCGATAAAGACAATGTCAAAGATATCAACATACCCAACTTCTCAACGCCTGTCCATTACATGAGAGAGAAAAGAAAAAACGCACAGAAAGCGTCAGGCGGTATTTCCGTTTTTATAAAAGCGGATCTTAGACAGCATGTTAAACTCTTACCACAGAGTAATAGTGATATTGTATGGGTTAGAATCCCAACGATGGACAAACACGGTCAGGATACTTTTATATGTGGGTGTTACATACCACCAGAACACTCATCATATGGGAAAGACCACTCAATCAAAATATGGGACTGTCTTGAGCGTGACGTAGAAATATTTTCAACCAAAGGCAACGTAATTGTGTGTGGCGATATGAACGCGAGGACAGGCAGTACAGTGGATTACATAACCGTGGACTCTGTGCGATACGACAATGCCGCGGGTGACGAATTCAATGAACACCTCCTTAATGAGCCGATGGATATACACCAAAGGTGCTCAATGGACAACACCACGCACAAAATTGGCCGTCGATTAATTGACCTGTGTATCGACAACAACCTTGTTATTCTGAATGGAAGAACACTAGGTGATCTAGATGGGCGTTTTACCAGCCACCAACCTAACGGCAGCAGTGTGGTTGATTATTTCATATGTACACATGTGTTATATAGCGGTGTAGTAAACATGACAGTGGAAGCGCTAAATGAATACTCAGATCACTGTCCTATACGTCTGACTATACACATACCAGCACTATGGAAAAGAAAACAGGAAAGGAGCTCGTCTAATAATTACGCTACAGCCCCAGAGCCAAATAATCAAGACAAAACGAGTTTCGTCTGGGACGAACACTCAGCCGAAAGCTTACAATGCGCACTCAAAACACAAGCGTTTACTATGCTGCTAAGAGACATTGACAATAAGATAGACGGACTACAAGACAATACCATGACAAACACCTTAGATGAAATAGTAGACGAATTTACGGACATAATGACAAAAGCATCAAAACTCTCCCTGAAATGCAGACTATCTAGAAAAAAAGAAACAAAAAGCGGAGTAAGAAATGGTTCGATCAGGAATGCTACGTACAGAGACGGGAACTTAAGTCACTAAGAAACGCATTTAATCGCCACCCCTATAACCGCTCTCTGCGAGATAAACTCTTCAGTCTGTCACGCACGTACAATAAAGCTTTGAAAAGGAAAAAGCAACTGTATAAAAACAAACTCATCGCTACTCTGAACGATGCATACACAAATGACCCGACAAGCGTATGGAAAACACTTAAACTACTAAAAGACTCTGATAACCCAAACGACCGGAATAGAAGCAACATCAGCTCATGCAAATGGATAAACCACTTACAAAACCTGATAGGCACTGATGTCGAAGTAGAGCAAACTACGAAAGATAACGTACGGGCAGAGCTCAATAACATTGATATCAACGCACAATCCGCACAACTCGATCTGCCTATCACAATGGAAGAAATCGCGAAAGCAGCTTCCAACTTGAAGTCGAAAAAAGCACCAGGTGTAGATGGAATTACAAATGAAATAATCAAGGCAAGCCTGCCTGCTACACAAATAACAATTAAAAAACTGTTTCAGGCAGCTCTGCACATAGGCTCATGCCCCAAAGCATGGGCGACGGGTATAAACATTCCAATCTATAAGAGTGGTGACCCTATGAATCCTGGTAATTATCGTGGGATAACACTAAATAATAACCTAGGGAAATTTTTCTCGCAGATCATTAACAATAGACTAAATGGATTCCTGGAATCTAATCATCTATATGCGAGGGAACAGGCCGGATTTAGAAAGAAGTCGAGAACGACGGACCAAATATTTATCCTAAAAAAGATCGTCGACGGAATAATTACAAACAGAAAAGACAGGTTGTATGCATGCTTCGTGGACTTCCAAAAGGCCTTCGACAACGTATGGCACGAAGCTCTCCTCCTCAAACTTAACAGGATAGGAGTTATGGGGAATTGTTTCAACGTTATAAGAGATATGTACAGCAAATCTACTATCTGCACTAAGACCGCACTCGGACACTCACATGACATACCCGTCCGGAAAGGTGTACATCAAGGCAATACTCTAAGCCCCACACTCTTCAACATATTCATCAACGATCTCCCAGATTATCTGCGTGGGAATGACTCACCAAGTCTGAACAGTGCCCAAAATACAGAAATCCCATGCCTACTTTACGCCGATGATTTGGTAATTCTGTCCACATCCAAAAGAGGACTACAAAATAAGTTGAACCGACTGAATGACTACAGCAGTGAATGGGGCATTAAAATAAACAAAGAAAAAACGAAAGTGATAATATTTACCCGCACAGACCCAAAAGTACCAATACTATTTAACTGTGGCACACATATGATTGAAAGTGTAGACCAATATAAATATTTAGGGGTCATCTTCCATAAAAGCGGTAAATTCTTACAAACCCAGGAACATTTAGCCAAGCAAGCAAACAAGGCATCGCATGCCCTGAGACGACTAATTAGAGGAAGAGAGATGAAAGTAACTACAATGATGCAACTATTTTATACCTTAGTCGCCCCTGTGTCCACTTATGGAGCCGAGGTCTGGTTCCCATCAGCAATCAACATCCAAAACGAACAATCGCTACCCGACATATTTGATAAGTGTCTATCGAATAATCTACCCCATGAACAAGTGCATTTAAAATTCAGTAAACGCCTTCTTGGCGTCCACAGTAAAGCAATGAACTTGCCAACGCTAGCAGAGCTCGGGCAACTCCCTGTGGGTATAAAACTAATTGAACAAACAATAAACTTCTGGACCCACATCGTTGAGTCAGAAGAAAATTCATATTTAAGACAGGCTTACGCTGACATGATCGACAGACCACAAGACAGCTCACCGCAATGGATACATTTCATTCGAGCAATCATAGGTAACCTCGGACTGGACCATAACTGGATACTTCAGTCAGCAGTCCAAAAGAATGCGCTGATGAAAACTCTACGACGAGGACTAGAATACGAATACGTACGATTTTGGCAAGGAAAGAAGACTGAGGGCTCAAAACTGCAATACTACAACACAATTACTGACGGAGATTACGACTGTGAAGCATACTTGACATGTGTAACCAACCCCAAACACAGAAAAGCACTGTGTAGATTGCGTATTAGCGCTCACGATTTAAAAATCGAAAGGGGGAGATACACAAACACACCCAGAGAGGATAGAAAGTGCACCGTGTGTGGCGTAATTGAAGACGAGCTCCATTTCCTGGATAGTTGTACAAGATTTCATGATCTACGCTTGCAGCTTATGGAACATGCACGTGTTAATGCTCGAAATCCGAGTCAGCTGATGACGATGCAAGACGTATCGATACAGCAACAACTTGCTGAATTTGTATACAACTGCATGATTATACGCAATAATGACATAACTACAGATACATAACAATGTTGTAATCACTGCTCCATGGACGATATTTCTTCTTGTCTTTACAAATATCCACTTCGTGTCTGATAAACCCTTTACTGTGTTTTTATGACAATTAAATGAGTTCTGAGTTCTGAGTTCTGAGTTCTGAGAGAGAGAGTTCAGAGAGAGAGAGCGCGAGTCTCTACGAGCCGTCGTCCAGACCATATCGACTGACTGGAGGGGCGTGGCCAGTCTGTGCTGGGAATGTCACTGGTCTATGCCCTGAGCTGTCAATGTCAGCTTCAGTTTGTTATTCTCATGGAGTCGTCACGAACGACCGTTGCATGAATACAGTTCAGCACATTCTAACAGGCTGTCTTGACTTGAGGCCAAAGTCGACACCGCAAAGTCCTTTACCAAACATTAAGTGCCAACACTTGCATAACCCAACTTCGTGAACTAGACTTCGCCAAACTGATTGACCTGAGGCTTGACGTTACTCACCAATAATGTGGTGGCCAAGACTGAGGCTTGACGTTACTCACCAATAATGTGGTGGCCAAGACTGAGGCTTGACGTTACTCACCAATAATGTGGTGGCCAAGACTGAGGCTTGACGTTACTCACCAATAATGTGGTGGCCAAGACTGAGGCTTGACGTTACTCACCAATAATGTGGTGGCCAAGACTGAGGCTTGACGTTACTCACCAATAATGTGGTGGCCAAGACTGAGGCTTGACGTTACTCACCAATAATGTGGTGACCAAGACTGAGGCTTGACGTTACTCACCAATAATGTGGTGGCCAAGACTGAGGCTTGACGTTACTCACCAATAATGTGGTGACCACGACTGAGGCTTGACGTTACTCACCAATAATGTGGTGACCAAGACTGAGGCTTGACGTTACTCACCAATAATGTGGTGGCCAAGACTGAGGCTTGACGTTACTCACCAATAATGTGGTGGCCAAGACTGAGGCTCGACGTTACTCACCAATAATGTGGTGGCCAAGACTGAGGCTTGACGTTACTCACCAATAATGTGGTGGCCAAGACTGAGGCTTGACGTTACTCACCAATAATGTGGTGGCCAAGACTGAGGCTTGACGTTACTCACCAATAATGTGGTGGCCAAGACTGAGGCTTGACGTTACTCACCAATAATGTGGTGGCCAAGACTGAGGCTTGACGTTACTCACCAATAATGTGGTGGCCAAGACTGAGGCTTGACGTTACTCACCAATAATGTGGTGGCCAAGACTGAGGCTTGACGTTACTCACCAATAATGTGGTGGCCAAGACTGAGGCTTGACGTTACTCACCAATAATGTGGTGGCCAAGACTGAGAATGATGTGACTGTGTGTTCCCTGGCATCCCTGGCCTTCACTATCTCTTGATGTGTCCAGTTTACATTACTGACGAGTTAAATATCATGTGTATTCTCTGAGTGACAAGTTTTTGCTCGCCTTTGCTTCATTTAGTATACATTATTGGAAAACATAACATCAATCACACAAAAATAGAAATCAATTCGTCTATTGGTTGACATAATTACATAAAACCATATTTTCTAAAGAACTTAACAGTGGTAGAACATGTGCCCGCTTGTCTAGAGAAACCGCGATCAAAATCCCAGGACGGGTACATAAGGAGAAATCTATTAATCCCAGACGACAGCCTTCTATGTGTCGCTTTCAAATCACTCCTGGCAATGTATTCACTTTTGAATGAAAGCAGACAGTGTCTGCGATTGAACTAGTTCTCTCTGCGCTTATCTTGTTTAGAATCGTGATGGGAAAAACCCGTTGAAAAGCGTTTGACTGAACTTAGAATAAAGATTGTTGATCATTTGAGAGAGAGAGAGAGAGAGAGAGAGAGAGAGAGAGAGAGAGAGAGAGAGAGAGAGAGAGAGAGAGAGAGAGAGAGAAAGAGAGAGAGAGAGATACAGAGAGAGAGAGAGAGAGAGAGAGAGAGAGAGAGAGAGAGAGAGAGAGAGAGAGAGAGAGAGAGAGAGATGATGATGATGATGATGATGATGATGATGATGGAACTTTATTTTTCAAGGATAGAGGTTTAAGGCGACGCCTTTTCTTACAACCGGTCCTTACTTCTAATACAAATGTCTAATAAATGATAAACAAGTAAAGCAACATGACAAATAAACAAATTAAACGAACGACCCAGCAAATAATCGACAAGTAAGCAAACAAGCAAATAAACACAAACAACAAAATGACAAAGTAAGCAACATACAAATCAAAAGCGAAACATGCAACATAACATGTTAATTGAGGTTACACATGTAAAGTGATCGACGGTAAAATTCACACAATACCAACGTTTACACTAATGCTTACAATGATCATATGGTGTAAATGATGATGATGAAGATGATGATGATGATGATGATGATGATGATGATGATGATGATGATGATGACGATGATGATGATGATGGAAAATCGCAACATAATAAGAGAGAGAGAGAGAGAGAGAGAGAGAGAGAGAGAGAGAGAGAGAGAGAGAGAGAGAGAAAGAGAGAGTGAGGCAGACAGACAGACAGACAGACAGACAGACAGACAGACAGACAGACAGACAGACAGAACGAGACAGAGAGACAGAACAAACGAACGATGTGTATACTGTGTAGGCCGTCGGCCCATTGCAAAAAGGGAACAGTGGGCTGGGGAAGTGAACTCGAAAATACACAATAGTTGGACATTCGGACTGTTGGAATAACGCGTCACGGATACCTGTCAGTGTCTTTTCTCAAATTGTAACTTTTTTCACTGGATCATTGACGATAGGGGGTGGGGGTTGGCGGACCCATAACGGACTATATACTCATTCTCGATGTTCTTGTTTTGTAAAGCATTGAGTATAGAAATACGCTGCCAAGCAACTTTCATTGAATATTCTGGAATCAGACATAATTATGTTATAAGTCAAATCACACACAGTGGGATCAACTTGAACATCTTTCGACAATAGCGTCGTGTTTACATATTATTGTTCACTCTGACTGACAGTAGCGTCGTGTTTACATATTATTGTTCACTCTGACTGACAGTAGCGTCGTGTTTACATATTATTGTTCACTCTGACTGACAGTAGCGTCGTGTTTACATATTATTGTTCACTCTGACTGACAGTAGCGTCGTGTTTACATATTATTGTTCACTCTGACTGACAGTAGCGTCGTGTTTACATATTATTGTTCACTCTGACTGACAAGTTGTTGCTCGTTTGTGCATAATTAATTATACTTGATTATTGGACAAGAAAAATAAAAATGCAATAGACCAATCCATCGATTGCTGTACATGAGTACAGGAACTCGCGTAAAAGGCAGAACATGCAGAATCTGCATGTCCCCGCTTGTTGAGAGAAACCGCGAGAAAAATCCCCAGACGAGTACATAAGGAAAGATCTATAGCGATCTCATAGGACAGCCTATACTGTGTGCCGCTTTGAAATCACACCTGGCACTTTATTCAATTTTGACAGAAAGGCTACAATGACGGCGATTGAAGTCCTTGTCCCTTTTAGAATCTTGCTCAAAAGCAGACTTTGTGAAAATCTGTTCACCGATTTTAGATCGCACATTGTCAAGTACACACGGTGTGGAAGGGCTGAACATTGACAGGGTGACCGACTTCCTTCGCTTCTTGGCTGTCACAAGTATAGAAATACGCTGCCAAGCAACTTTCATTGAATATTCTGGAATCAGACATAATTATGTTATAAGTCTATGCATAAAGTCGTCTATAAGGACGCCCCAACATATCTTATACAACTCTTCAAATCATCTCCGTCATATTATTCAAACACTCGAAATAACCTTGCCTTGTCAAGGCCCCGCATCGATTTGTTTAAAACTAGTTTTTCTTATTCTGGTGCGTTCCTTTGGAATTCACTACCTGTAAATATCAAGTCATGTCTGTCATTATCTTCTTTTAAAAGACAGCTCCGAAAGCACCTCTCTAACGACTAAGTCGGTGTACAATTTGTGCGAGTGTGTGTGAGGATGTGTGAAAGAGAAAGTGTATAGTCTGCTTCCATTAACAAGCACACTTTTGAATTTTTTATTTTTATTTTGTTATACTTTTCTCTGCATAATTTTGTTTTATTTGATTTTTTGTTTAAATGTTTTCATTCTTCATATTTGTTCTTTGTTTCATGTGTGTATTATAGTAGGGACTAGCTGTAAGAAAGGACCATATGGACCTAATGCTATCATCCCTCGGTAATAAAGTTTTCGAGTTCGAGTTCGAGTTCACACTTAACGTGTGTCTGTGGGTTTTGGTTACGGAGAGAGAGAGAGAGAGAGAGAGAGAGAGAGAGAGAGAGAGAGAGAGAGAGAGAGAGAGAGAGAGAGAGAGAGAGAGAGAGAGAGAGAGAGAGAGAGAGAGAGAGAGAGAGAGAGAGAGAGAGAGAGAGAGAGAGAGAGAGAGAGAGAGAGAGAGAGAGAGAGAGAGAAAGAGAGAAAGAGAGAGAGCGAGTCTCTAAGAGCCGTCGTCAAGACCATATCGACTGACTGGAGGGGCGTGGCCAGTCTGTGCTGGGAATGTCACTGGTCCATGCCCTGTGCTGTCAATGTCAGCTTCAGTTTGTTATACTCATGGAGTCGTCACGGACGACCGTTGCATGAATACAGTTCAGCACATTCTAACAGGCTGTCTTGACTTGAGGCCAAAGTCGACACCGCAAAGTCCTTTACCAAACATTAAGTGCCAACACTTGCATGACCCGACTTCCTGAAGTAGACTTCGCCAAACTGATTGACCTGAGGCTTGATGTTATTCACCAATAATGTGGTGGCCAAGACTGAGGCTTGACGTTACTCACCAATAATGTGGTGGCCAAGACTGAAGCTTGACGTTACTCACCAATAATGTGGTGGCCAAGACTGAGGCTTGACGTTACTCACCAATAATGTGGTGTCCAAGACTGAGGCTTGACGTTACACACCAATTAAGTGGTGGCCAAGACTGAGGCTTGACGTTACTCACCAATAATGTGGTGGCCAAGACTGAGGCTTGACGTTACTCATTAATAATGTGGTGGCCAAGACTGAGGCTTGACGTTACACACCAATAATGTGGTGGCCAAGACTGAGGCTTGACGTTACTCACCAATAATGTGGTGGCCAAGACTGAGGCTTGACGTTACTCACCAATAATGTGGTGGCCAAGACTGAGGCTTGACGTTACTCACCAATAATGTGGTGGCCAAGACTGAGGCTTGACGTTACTCACCAATAATGTGGTGGCCAAGACTGAGGCTTGACGTTACTCACCAATAATGCGGTGGCCAAGACTGAGGCTTGACGTTACTCACCAATAATGTGGTGGCCAAGACTGAGGCTTGACGTTACTCACCAATAATGTGGTGGCCAAGACTGAGGCTTGACGTTACTCACCAATAATGTGGTAACCAAGACTGAGGCTTGACGTTACTCACCAATAATGTGGTGGCCAAGACTGAGGCTTGACGTTACTCACTAATAATGTGGTGGCCAAGACTGAGACTGGACGTTACACACCAATAATGTGGTGGCCAAGACTGAGGCTTGACGTTACTCACCAATAATGTGGTGGCCAAGACTGAGGCTTGACGTTACTCACCAATAATGTGGTGGCCAAGACTGAGGCTTGACGTTACTCACCAATAATGTGGTGGCTAAGACTGAGGCTTGACGTTGCTCACCAATAATGTGGTGGCCAAGACTGAGGCTTGACGTTACTCACCAATAATGCGGTGGCCAAGACTGAGGCTTGACGTTACTCACCAATAATGTGGTGGCCAAGACTGAGGCTTGACGTTACTCACCATTAATGTGGTGGCCAAGACTGAGGCTTGACGTTACTCACCAATAATGTGGTGGCCAAGACTGAGGCTTGACGTTACTCACCAATAATGTGGTGGCCAAGACTGAGGCTTGACGTTACTCACCAATAATGTGGTGGCCAAGACTGAGGCTTGACGTTACTCACCAATAATGTGGTGGCCAAGACTGAGGATGATTGTGACTGTGTGTTTCCTGGCATCCCTGGCCTTCACTATCTCTTGACGGCAGTAGTGTCCAGTTTACATTACTGACGAGTTAAATATCATGTGTATTCTCTGAGTGACAAGTTTTTGCTCGCCTTTGCTTCATTTAGTATATACATTATTGGATAACATAACATCAATCACAAACAAATAGAAATCAATTCGTCTATTGGTTGACATAATTACATAAAACCATATTTTCTAAAGAACTTAACAGTGGTAGAACATGTGCCCGCTTGTCTAGAGAAACCGCGATCAAAATCCCAGGACGGGTACATAAGGAGAAATCTATTAATCCCAGACGACAGCCTTCTCCGTGTCGCTTTCAAATCACTCCTGGCAATGTATTCACGTTTGAGTGAAAGCAGACAGTGTCTGTGGTTGAACTAGTTCTCTCTGCGCTCAAATCACAAGTCCAAAATAAATTTGTTTAAAATCGTGATGGGAAAAACCCGTTGAAAAGCTTTTGACTGAACTTAGAATAAAGATTGTTGATCATTTGAGAGAGAGAGAGAGAGAGAGAGAGAGAGAGAGAGAGAGAGAGAGAGAGAGAGAGAGAGAGAGAGAGAGAGAGAGCGAGAGAGAGAGAGAGAGAGAGAGCGAGAGAGAGAGAGAGAGAGAGAGCGATCTCGAGAGAGAGAGAGATAGAGAGAGAGATACAGAGAGAGAGAGAGAGAGAGAGAGAGAGAGAGAGAGAGAGAGAGAGAGAGAGAGAGAGAGAGAGAGAGAGAGAGAGAGAGAGAGAGAGAGATGATGATGATGATGGAACTTTATTTTTCAAGGATAGAGGTTTAAGGCGACGCCTTTTCTTACAACCGGTCCTTACTTCTAATACAAATGTCTAATACATGATAAACAAGTAAAGCAACATGACAAATAAACAAATTAAACGAACGACCCAGCAAACAATCGACAAGTAAGCAAACAAGCAAATAAACACAAACAACAAAATGACAAAGTAAGCAACATACAAATCAAAAGCGAAACATGCAACATAACATGTTAATTGAGGTTACACATGTAGCCTAAAATGATCGACAGTAAAATTCACACAATACCAACGTTTACACTAATGCTTACAATGATCATATGGTGTAAATGATGATGATGAAGATGATGAAGATGATGAAGATGATGATGATGATGATGATGATGATGATGATGATGATGGAAAATCGCAACATAATAAGAGAGAGAGAGAGAGACAGAGACAGAGAGAGACAGAGAGAGAGAGAGAGTGAGGCAGACAGACAGACAGACAGACAGACAGACAGACAGACAGACAGAAAGAGACAGAGAGACAGAACAAACGAACGAATTGTATACTGTGCAGGCCGTCGGCCCATTGCAAAACGGGAACAGTGGGCTGGGGAAATGAACTCGAACAATACACAATAGTTGGACATTCGGACTGTTGGAATAACGCGTCACGGATACCTGTCAGTGTCTTTTCTCCAATTGTAACTGTTTTCACTGGATCATTGACGATAGGGGGTGGGGGTTGGCGGACCCATAACGGACTATATACTCATTCTCGATTTTCTTGTTTTGTAAAGCATTGAGTATAGAAATACGCTGCCAAGCAACTTTCAGTGAGTATTCTGGAATCAGACATAATTATGTTATAAGTCAAATCACACACAGGTGGATCAACTTGAACATCTTTCGACAGTAGCGTCGTGTTTACATATTATTGTTCACTCTGACTGACAGTAGCGTCGTGTTTACATATTATTGTTCACTCTGACTGACAGTAGCGTCGTGTTTACATATTATTGTTCACTCTGACTGACAGTAGCGTCGTGTTTACATATTATTGTTCACTCTGACTGACAGTAGCGTCGTGTTTACATATTATTGTTCACTCTGACTAACAGTAGTGTCGTGTTTACATATTATTGTTCACCCTGAATGACAAGTTTTTGCTCGCTTGTGCATAATCCCAGCGAAGCTGGAGGTATCCCGTGAACGCTATACTGTAATCGATTTGAGAAATGTGCACACCGAATAATACATGATAAAGAAGGATTCGTTGTGCCCGGCTACGTGCTACAGTTGGAGATGGAAGTTCACCAAAAATGGGGACCATACTAACAAAAATACGGTGGGTAAAATAGGCGCCCCCATTTTTTCAGCAAACGCCACCCCAGGCCGCTTTGGACGGGTAGAAATTCCGTAGTTTCCAAGTCTATGGATAAAGCTCGCGTAAGAAGAATACGTCACGGTCGAAAGTCTTTGACGTCAATTAATGAATCATGACGTCATGCCTCCCTGTAGTCTTTCTTTCTCGCGCAGTGTGTGTGTTTGTGTTCATTTTGTGCACATGTGTTAGTGTTACTGTGTGTGTGTGTGTGTGTGTGTGTGTGTGTGTGTGTGTGTGTGTGTGTGTGTGTGTGTGTGTATTTGTGTGTGTGTGTGTGTGTGCGCGCACGCGTGCATGAGTCTGTACTCGTATGTGGTTGTGTGTGTGTGTATTTGTGTGTGTGTGTGTGTGTGAGTGTGTGTGCGCACGCGTGCATGAGTCTGTACTCGTGTGTGTGTAAGTGTGTGTGTGGGCATAAGTGTATGTGTGTTTGTTTATAAAGGTGTGCATGTCCGTCTGTCCATATGTGCGTATGGGTGTGTGTTTTGTGTGTATGAAGTTTTTTGTTAGAGAGTGAGTGAGTGCGTGTGAGTGAGTGTGTGTG